>NC_092153.1:3113633-3211133 GCF_045791955.1 Oncorhynchus clarkii lewisi
TGCGTGCGGCCTCAGCGGCTGTCCCTGGCAAGGACAGAGGAATCCACTGATCTTGTCTTCTAAGTGCAGCTGAGTGTCGATCCAGGATCCGGCAGCGTCACGGGAAACAGACGGAGAGGGGGCGAAAGAGAGTAAAGGGTGAAACGGACATGCTGGTTTTTAACATTATCAATGAGAATGTTGCTGTGGAAGGTGAGCCTTGAAGAAATGATTTAGATGGTGGGCGTGCGAGTCGCTGGGCGTGCGTGTCGCTGGGCGTGCGTGTCGCTGGGCGTGCGTGTCGCTGTGTGTGTGAGTTCAGAACATGTTGATGTCTCCTAGGTCATAGAGCTGCAGGGTTCAGTTAGTCTGTGTGCGTGCATGTTAGTAAAATTTTGCAGCAGTCTCTATGTGTGTGTGGATGCACTCATAACTTTGCAGCAGAGTGTGTGAGTCGTAGCAGGCAGGAAATAATGTGTCCATGTAACTGTTTACATTGAAATGTGTGGTATGTGGTTACAAGTAGACAGTCTTGCAGTTAACAGTACATCACTACTCATTCTGGAACCCAGGCTGATCTGCTCCATACTGCAGTGATGTCATCTTCAGGTGCCAGTCAGTCTGGCAGTAGCAAAGAGCTGGCACAGTACTCTCTGGTTGTCATGTAATACACTCAGATCACATATCACCTTTGTCTTTGGATAATCAGTGAAGGGCATTGAACAACAGCAACGCTGTTATTGCGGATGTTATGGACTCTGAAAGAAGAGGAATTGTGTGTGTGTGTGTGTGTTTGTGTGTGTGCTTGGGTGTGTTGACGGTGCGTGGGTGTGTGGACGGTGTGCGTTGGCATGTACTGTATGTATGCAATGCATCCTACTGGGACAGTAAAGGGGTACAGTAAGATTTAGGGGGTCAGACAGTTTCTCTTGGCACAGCCCACAGTGTACTGCCTGGAGGGTTGTTCAGTGGGGCGTTAAGCTCCTGTTCAGATAAGGGCCAGTGGGACACTTGCTCCACTTCTCTCTGAGGGTGAATGAAGACCGCCATGCAGTTATCAAATCAAATGTATTTATAAAGTCCTTCGTACATCAGCTGATATCTCAAAGTGTTGTACAGAAATCAAATCAAATGTATTTATAAAGCCCTTCGTACATCAGCTGATATCTCAAAGTGCTGTACAGAAACCCAGCCTAAAACCCTAAACCGCAAGCAATGCAGGTATAGAAGAACGGTGGCTAGGAAAAACTCCCTAGAAAGGCCAAAACCTAGGAAGAAACCTAGAGGAACCAGGCTATGAGGGGTGGCCAGTCCTCTTCTGGCTGTGCCAGGTGGAGATTATAACAGAACATGGCCAAGATGTTCAAATGTTCATAAATGACCAGCATGGTCAAATAATAATAATCACAATAGTTGTCGAGGGTGCAACAAGTCAGCACCTCAGGTGTAAATGTCAGTTGGCTTTTCATAGTCGATCATTAAGAGTACCTCTACCACTTCTGCTGTCTCTAGAGAGTTGAAAACAGCAGCTATTAGACCCCGGGGCAGCCAGACAGAAATGGCATGTCATATTTCAATCCGGCGCCCCTTATCCCCACTGAATGGTACCCTCCAGAGACGAAGGGGGTGTGGATTGGAATGGAGTGACGGCGTGTGTATAGAGAGATAAGTGGGAGTGTTAGGATGGGAGGGATGAGGATAGATCTAATGTAAAGATTTAACAACTGTTACTGTAAAACAGTTATGCCTAAAAATGTGATGGATTAATTTATAGAGGAAGACTTAAGTTGATAGTACGACTTTCTTTACGTATTCTGTGTCTAGCATCACCTGGATGTTCCTAACTATCAGTCTTGATTGTTTTGATATAGACTAGGCCTAGTTAGCTTTTACAGGCAGCATGATCAAGTGAAATTACGTCAGTTGGCATCCATCCAACGTCTTCTGTCACTTAGAAACCCAGCGACTAGAACTGGCCGTGTTCGGACTCTGGCTTGCCTACTACTTACTTAAACTGCATACGGTGTATTAATCGTACTACTTACTATTTAGCATGTACTGTTCAGTAAACAGTATGTAGTAAATCCACGGCCCGAACCCGCTGGTTCCCAGAGTAGCTAGCCCGCTACAAGTTCATTACCGGACTCCATCTTCATCAGCCTTCTCCCTGGTCATCTCCTCTGATCAAGCCATCCACTGTCCCTCTCAGACTTGGCCTCTATTGGTTGACCTAGCCAACCAGCTAGGCTACTCATGAGATTGTTTGATTATGAAAAGTGCAATAAAAATGTCAGCACTTATTATTATACCAAATATGGTTTACTTAGTTTAGTGAAGCAGAAAGCTCTGGCGAAGTGATTATTATTTTCAACTTATTGTTACCATGCACCTGCAACAAGAGAGCTCCTGCACTTTTGAATGTTGTAAGTAAACATTTACCGGTCTAGCTAGCTAGACCTATTCAGACCGTAACCGTTTAGGTAGAAACTAATGCATAGCATGCACTTTACAAGCAGTTTAACACAGATAAACCGACGTGACAAATCAGGAGACAGAAGTTTTGGGACCAGCACTGCTGTGGAAAAGTGTAGGCTACCGCGTTACTAAGGTTCACTATAGCTAGTGGCAATAATTAGTGAGGTGGCAAGAGAGTGATCTACGGCCTCGTGACTTACGTTTTTGCGGCATTTCTCCTGCGGTGTTCACCACTGAATGAAATGCCTGGTATTGTCATCAGACCCTGTAACAAGTTTGAACACAAGTCCTGATGTTTACAACTAATAGCTAGCTAGAGTAATGATATGACATCGTCGCTCAACAGCAAGTAACCCCGATGCCAACGTTACTGTTGAACAGTTATAACTTCTAGTGTTACTGAATCACGTAAGTAGCTACATGAAGTGCGGTGGCATGCTGCAGGTATGTTGTAACGGTACGTCAAAATGGTGTTGAAGGAATTTAATTCCTCTGTTTTAATTCCCAATTAAAATTAAACACTGTCAATTCATAAGAATTTGTAAGACCCTTATTTTATAGGAATGGACAGAGCACGGTCTTAAAAGTCAAGTAACAGCCTTTATTCAAGAGAGTACTGCCACAATACAGGTTACCACAGGTTATAAACTGAAAATGACGTCATTAGTTCTAACACTACCCCGTGCCATCTCCGTTCCAGTACCAAGGCTGTGTCTCAAGCCTTCCCACATCCGTCTCCCTACCAATTTAATATAATTTACGAGTCAAGGTTTTCTTGGGTAGATAAGCATTCTAGCCAGTTTGATTCATTTGTACCAAGGAACAGACCGTCATTGTTACTAAACTCTTGACCACATTCACACACATTATTTTCAGTACTGGGATCAGATAAGAAAATTCATACATATACAGTAACATTTAGTATTCTGATTAGTACATATACAGTAACATAATAGTATTCTGATTAGTACATATACAGTAACATAATAGTATTCTGATTAGTACATATACAGTAACATAATAGTATTCTGATTAGTACCATTTGTATCATTTGATTTACACAACATGTCTACCACTTTGAAGATGCAAAATATATTTTCTTGTGAAACAAACAAAAAAACAGAGTAGTTATGCACTCAAGTTTTCACCCCCTCAAAGTCAATACTTTGTAGAGCCACCTTTTGCAGCAATTACAGCTGCAAGTCTCTTGGGGTATGTATCTGTAAGTTTGGCACATCTAGCCACTGGGATGTTGCCCATTATTCAAGGCAAAACTGCTTCAGCTCCTTCAAGTTGGATGGGTTCCGCTGGTATACAGCAATCTTTAAGTCATATGACAGTTTCTCAATTGGATTTAGGTCTGGGCTTTGACTAGGCCATTCCAAGACATTTAGCTCTGTGGAGTGTACGGTTTAAAGTGGTCCTATGGACAGATATTCCAATCTCTGCTGTGGAGCTTTGCAGCTCCTTCAGGGTTATCTTTTGTCTCTTTGTTGCCTCTAATTAATGCCCTCCTTGCCTAGTCTGTGAGTTTTGGTGGCCGGCCTTCTCTTGGCAGGTTTGTTGTGGTGCCATATTCTTTCCATTTTTTTAAATAATGGATTTAATGGTGCTCCATGGGATGTTCAAAGCTTCTGATATTTTTTTTATAACCCAACCCTGATCTGTACTTCTCCACAACTGACCTGTGGAGAACTCCGTGGTCTTCATGGTGCCCCTTGCTTAGTGATGTGGCAGACTCTGGGGCCTTTCAGAACAGGTGTGTGTGTGTGTGTGTGTATGAGATCATGTGACACTTATATTGCACACAGGTGGACTATATTTAACAAATTATGTGACTTCTGAAGGTAATTGGTTGCACCAAATCTTGTTTAGGGGCTTCATAGCAAAGGGGGTGAATACATATGCACACACCACATTTCACTTCACCATTTTGGACTATTTTGTGAATGTCCGTTACATGAAATCCAAATAAAAATGCATTTAAAATACAGGTTGGAATGCAACAAAATAGGAAAAATTCCAAGGGGGATGAATACTTTTTGCAAGGCATTGTATGTGAAAGTGACAGTTGAGACATAGTGGGGTGAATGCTATACTTAAATAGCAGATTAGTAATCTCTAGCAGATTAGTAATCTCTAGCAGATTAGTAAGAATGGCTCACCCCATGTTCAAGAAAGGCCTTTTTTCCTTTATTCAGATTACAACCTCTCACTTTCAGATATTTGAAAATGAAATAATCTCCAAAATATTGCTATTTTTCAAACAAGCCATTGACAGTTTGTTGCAATTTCAATTTAATCCACCAGAAAAGACAGAACAACTATTATGGTTAAACTGTTTATTATACTAATTGATCAAATAAATGTATTTTATTATCCCCAAATAGTTATCTTTAGGTGATATAAATAGGACTGGTGGAGTTGTCAGACATACAACAAAAAGTATCTGGAAATGTCTGCTCTATCCAAAATTACAACCAACTAATTGCAGCATTACTGAAAATGGAAGAGGCAAGTGGAAGGGGGAGAAAGTGAGGTTCTTGTCTGTCAGCCCTGCATTAAAGACCAACATTTGTTAAAGACAATTGTGATAAAGAATTATACCAGAGCTGAAAGGTGGGACTAAAAATAACAAAAAAAACAAGATCACTAATGTAAAATATACTGTGTCCATAAAATAGGTTCTGAACTTTTGTGAAACATCACAACATAATTGAAAAATATATGGCAAATAGAAATCCAAAATTGGATGGTGTTCAGAGATAGATGTGAGAGGATGAGGGTAGCTGAAGGATGGGACTAAATACAAACAAAAGATGACTAATGAGCCTCCTGAGTGGCGCAGTGGTCTAAGGCACTGCATCACAGTGCTAGCTGTGCCACTAGAAACTCTAGAAACTCAGGCTCTGTCGCAGCCGGCCGTGACCGGGAGACCCATGGGGCGGTGCACAATTTGCCCAGCGTCGTCTGGGTTAGGGAGGGTTTGGCCGGCAGGGAGGTCCTTGTCCCATCGCGCGTTAGCGACTAAGTGGGTATTGTGTCAAGAAGCAGTGCGGCTTGGTTGGGTTGTGTTTCGGAGGACGCACAGCTCTCGACCTTCGCCTCTCCCGAGTCCGTACGGGAATTGCAGCGATGAGAGAAGACAAAAATACTTGTTTGTCAACCGCTCCACACATTTCTTGTTAACAAACTATAGTTTTGGCAAGTCTAGGACATCTACTTTATGCATGATCCAAGTAATTTTTGCAACGATTGTTTAGAGATTTCTTTCACTGATAATTCACTGTCACAATTCCAGTGTGTCAGAAGTTTACATACACTAAGTTGACTGTGCCTTTAAACGGCATGGAAAATTCCAGAAAATTATGTCATGGCTTTAGAAGGTTCTGACATGCTAATTGACATAATTTGAGTCAATTGGAGCTTTACCTGTGGATGTATTTCAAGGCCTACCTTCGAACTCGGTGCCTCTTTGCTTGACATCATGGGAAAATCAAAAGAAATCAGCCAAGAGCTCAGAAAAATAATTGTAGACCTCCCCAAGTCTGGTTCATCCTTGGGAGCAATTTCCGAATGCCTGAAGGTACCATGTTCATCTGTACAAACAATAGTAAGCAAGTATAAACACCATGGGACCACACAGCCGTCATAACGCTCAGGAAGGAGACGTGTTCTGTCTCCTAGAGATGAACGTACTTTGGTGGAAAAAGTGCAAATCAATCCTAGAACAACAGCAAAGGACCTTTTGAAGATGCTTGAGGAAACAGGTACAAAAGTATCTATATCCACAGTAAAACGAGTCCTATATCGACAACCTGAAGGCCGCTCAGCAAGGAAGAAGCCAATGCTCCAAAACCACTATTAATAAAAGCCAGACTAAGGTTTTCAACTGCACATGGGGACAGAGTATTTTTTTGGAGAAATGTCCTCTGGTCTGATGAAACAAAAATAGAACTGTTTGGCCTTAATCACCATCGTTATGTTTGGAGGGAAAAGGAGGGGGCTTGCAAGCTGAAGAACACCATCCCAACTGTGAAGCACCTGGGTGGCAGGAGGGACTGGTGCACTTCACAAAATAGATGGCATCATGATGAAAGAAAATGATGTGGATATATTGAAGCAACATCTCAAGATATCAGTCAGGAAGTTAAAGCTTGGTTGCAAATGGGTCTTCCAAATGGACAATGACCCCAAGCATACGTCCAACGTTGTGGCAAAATGGTTTAAGGACAACAAAGTCAAATTATTGGAGTGACCATCACAAAACCCTGACATCAATCCTATAGAACATTTGTGGGCAGAACTGAAAAAGTGTGTGCGAGCAAGGAGGCCTACAAACCTGACTCAGTTAAACCAGCTCTGTCAGGAGGAATGGGCCAAAATTCAGAAGCCATTTTCGGTCTGTAATAAAGCCCTTTTGTGGGGAAAAACGCATTCTGATTGGCTGGCTCGCAAGTGGGTGTGCCTATGCCCTCCCAGGCCCATCCTAGGGCTGCGCCCCTGCCCAGTCATGTGAAATCCATAGATTAGGGCCTAATTTATTTCAATTGACTCATCTCCTTTATATGAACTGTAACTCAGCAAAATATTTGAAACTGTTGCATGTTGTGTTTTTTTATATATATGTTTTTCAGTGTAGTTCTTTTTCTAATTCTATAATTGGAGCACTTTGAAAACACTGTTGTTTGACATGACAACAGATGGAAAAAGCCAGTGAGGAATTATTGTGACCGGAATAAAAGAGTTGGTCAGTGTTTCAGGGGACCCTAATTAGATGTAAGAGAAAACATAATGTAACGTCATTAAGATAGCTAGCGCTCGCTAACATTCATGCTTTGTCTAGTTTGCCTGTACTGGTAACCGGCTGTATTAGCTAGCTACGTTTGCTATGACTCTTCGTACGTTTAGCAAGCTATCCAGCTAACGAGTGATTAGCATTAGCGGCTAACAATGTATTTTAACAACTTGCTAAGAAAAGACCAGCTGTTTGCAGACAGTAAGATACACTATTAGTTTGTGTAATTATAGAATGCTTTTTTTGCCATCAGGCCCTATATACTAGGCGGTGTCAGAGGAAGCCCCAAAAAATGGTCAAAGACTCCAGTCCCCCATGTCATAGAAGGTTCTCTCTGCTACCGAATGACAACGGTACCTGAGTCCCAAGTCTAGGTCCAGAAGCCTCCTTAACAGCTGCTACCCCCAAGCCATAAGACTGCTGAACAACTAATCAAATGGCCACCCGGACTAATTGCACTGTACCTCCGCACATTGACTCGGTACCGATACCCCCTGTGTAAAGCCTTGTTATTTTTGTATATTTTTTACTGTCGTTTATTTTGTACATTTTCTTAACTGCATAAGGGCTTGTAACAAAGCATTTCACTGTAAGGTCTACCTACACCTGTTGTATTCGGTGCATGTGACAAGTAAAATGTGATTTATATAAGAAGCAAAGTGGAAATCTGTATCGTTGTCAGCAACATCTTGTTGCATCTGGCCATGCAGACGGAGTGAATGGCAGGGCAAGGGCTGGAGTGACGGGGCTGGAGTGACGGGCTTGGTGTGGGATGCATGCAGGAGGAGCAAGAGTGACGACTCAAGCAGCAAACGGAGTCAACTATTAAAAAAGTACATTATGATTTGACGGAGAGGCAAATTCATTTAACAAACCAAACATTGAAATACCGTAATAGAAGGTAAAGTAAAAACCCAAACTGGTCTGTTCATCCATACCAGTGTATATAGTCAAATACAATATACCGCCCAGCTTCTCTGTTCCACTGCCCCCTGGGAAGCATCACCCTCTGCCTTCAACAGGAGCTCACATTTTGTATAAAAAAATATATATATATATATATATATTTTAAACAATGTTAGACCCAAACAAGAACATCATATTTAATTGATTGTTTTTTTGACAGGGACCACATACAATGAAAAATGTCAATTTCACAATACGTGTAATGCATTATACTAGGTTTAGCTAATTCAGTAGTACAACATAATCCCAAAATGTCTCAACACACTATATTGAAAATGTGAAAAAGAAATCAAAAGATATAATATTCTACTGTAAATCAGATTAAAGGATTGTTAAACCTTGTGACAATTGAGACATGGATTGTGTATGTGTGCCATTCGGTGAATGGGCAGGACATAAAATGTAAGTGCTTTTGAACGGGGGTATGGAAGTAGGTGCCAGGTGGTTTGAGTGTGTCAAGAACTGCAATGTTGCTGGGGTTTTCACGCTCACGTTTCCGTGGGTCCTCAGATCCTCAAAAGGTTCTACATCTGCACCATCGAGAGCATCACCACCTGGTTGCATCACCGCCTGGTATGGCAACTGCTCGTCCTCCCACCGCAAGGCATTACTAAGGGTAGTGCGTACGGCCTCCTGCCATCCATGACTTCTATACCAGGCGGTGTCAGAAGAAGGCCCTAAAAATTGTCAGACTCCAGCCACCCTAGTCATAGACTGTTCTCTCTACTACCACACGGCAAGTGGTACCGGAGCACCAAGTCTAGGTCCGAGTTTTCTGCTGCTCTTTAATTACTAGTTACTTTTATTTCTTATTTGTACTGCATTGTTGGTTATGGGTTCGTAAGTTACCATTTCACTGTAAGGTCTACTACACCTGTTGTATTCGGCTCGTGACTAATAAGATTTTATATTGATGGGGTTTCTGGCATGTTGTTAAACACCTGTCCAGGTGTTGTGAAATTTGGTTTGTGATTGCATGACAGACCCCTGGAACGTGCCCCATTATTATCAACACTCTTTACAATTGGATGTGTTGAGCAAATAACAATTAGGATAATCAGATTAAGTCATCTGTTGCCTTATTGGACCCCAATTCAGTCAGTGTGATTGACAGGAGAGATGACCAATGGGGCTGTGTTTGGACCCTCAGAATTATTACAGGGGTTCAAGAATGGATATAGTTTCTCAGTGAAGGTACAACCAGTGAAAGAGTAGATATGAGACCTGTTTTCTACATCATAAAAGGAGATCTGACCCTCCTCGTAATCCACAAACACCCCCACCTTCTGGGGTTTCTGACTCAGGAAGAGGTGCATATGGGGTGTGTCCTTGGCTATATACTTATTCCTATTCATATACAGAGCCCAGAGTCCACCCTCAGGGCTTACAGCCGTTGGGCCCTTCCTGATGATGGACTCTCTGGCCACTCCTACCTCCCACTCAATCTTCCCTCTAACCTGAACCTCAAAGTAGAATCTTCCTGAGGAGAAGCCCTCCTTTCCCAGGACCGATAGATAACATTCAAACCTCTTTGGGTTGTCAGGGATATTCTGCCGTATGTCTCCATAGCTCACTTGTTTCCTGTCCTCAGACACAATGAGCTTGGGGTGTGCTGTATCAGGATCCAGAGTCACATTCACTGACCACTGACGTATCATCTTCAGCTCAGCATTACACAACTTCTCCATCTCATTATGAAGCATCTCCTCCAGCTGAGAAAGAGCTTTCCTCACAGTTCCTACATGCAGATCCCTGTGAACACTGATCTCAGACCAGCCCTTGATTGGGGATGGGGAGTTCTGGTGGACGTAGTCCAGCTCAGTGCCTCTCCTCAGCAGCTCAGTGATTTCCTGCTCCAGTTCTTCAATGAGCCCTTCAGCCTGCCTCTCTGCTGCTTTCTGCTTCTCCTCAACCACCTCAATGAGCTCTGCCTGACTTCTCTCAATGGAGCGCACCAGAGCAGTGAAGACCTCCACACTTCCTGCTATCTCTCTCTCTGCATCTCTCTGGCTGAGCTCTACTGAGAGTTTGATCTCCTTAACCTTCTGCAGTCGCTCCTGGATCATCTGCCTCACTTGTGCTACTTCTCCAGGCTTGGAAGAGGACTCCTCTCTGTCTGAGACCTTCATCCTCTTAAAATGATCTGCAACATCTCTGAGTGTTGTGTTGGTTTTTAGGTCAGGTCTTCTATTGAATGTGTCCTTACACAGTGGACACTGGCACAGGACACTGCTGTTCCAGTATTCACTGATACAGGCCTTGCAGAAGTTGTGTCCACATGGAATAGAGACTGGCTCAGTGAACACATCCAGACAGACAGAGCACAGGAACTGCTCTTCAGACAGGACATTGCTGAAGATGGACATTTCTGAAACCTAATAGAAGACCACAGAGTTAGAAATGTAGCTGTCTTCATTTTAGAGTTTTACTGCCCCCTGCTGTACTGGAGTGTTTGTTCAGGAATATGATTTATTGGTTGATCCCTTCCACTGGCTTGGATGGAATTCTGTGATCCCTCCCTAACCCAGAACAAGTCCCACCCACTAGACTACTTTAAAATGCTGCATGCCATCACAGGCTTTTGTCTCTGTGTGAACAATCTTGTTTTCCCCATTCTATCTGTGGAAAAACCAGTTCTATAAAATGACTTCCTGGAATGAGTCAGTTTTGGATAGAAATTCACTATTTGATTATTAAATGTATCTTTAGAAGGTAAAACAAGAGTGTACATAGCTCTACTAAAATAATATTGATTCAGTGTTCCACAGACATCATGCTTTTTACCCAGAGTACTGTAGATAGAGAAACGATATCCAGGAGATGTATAATTTGTTTTACCTTTCTATATTATGGGGCACAACATACTTCTAACATTGTAAATTCTCACATTTATTCCAGTTTTTTTTTTTTTTTTTTTTTTACAAATATCAAATAAGAACAGGTGAGACACACACACACACACACACACACACACACACACACACAAGAAGTAATGTAATTATGGAATAAAATAATCACCAGTGTCCAAGTTAATATTTTTCTTTCTCTACTTACCTGGGTGTGTTTTCCCTCTTGACTGAAGGTGGACTGTGTAGCTGTGTGTAGAACAACGAGGAGCAGGAGAGTTATGCAGTTATACTTTCACTTTAGCTAAAAGTAATCTCTCAACTCATCCCTGTTCTGCCCAGAACTTAACTGTTGCACTTCCTCTGTGCTTGGTTTAGTTTAGTTTATTTGACCATTTTAAGGTTGTCTAGGTAAGCGTAAACTTGTGGGTGTATGTTTTTGAGTCATGTATAAATGTATCAGAGCCCAGTGTTGGTCCAGTGAACATGTCTGTTCCTTCCTTTGTCTCAGATGGCACCAGGGCCTGTATGTATTTTAACCCTTGGTGCTGGAGGGGGAGGGAGGGAGGGAGGGTGGGTGGGTGGTCGAGGGGGTTGGCGAGGTGGAACGGAGGGAGGGAGGGAGGTGGAACGGAGGGAGGGAGGTGGAACGGCGGAGGAGAGGTGGAACGCGGAAGAGAGGGAGGTGGAGGGCGGAGGAGGCGGAGGGAGGAGGAGGCAGAGGAGGCGGAGGGAGGTGGAGAGGGAGGTGGAGGGTGGGAGAGGTGGAGGGCGGAGGAGAGGAGGGAGGAGGCGGGAGAGGCGGTGGAGGCGGGAAGAGAGGGGGGTGGAAGAGAGGAGGAGAGGTGGAGGGCGGAGGAGAGGTGGAGGGCGGAGGAGAGGTGGAGGGCGGAAGAGAGGTGGAGGGCGGTAGGGAGGTGGAGGGCGGTAGGGAGGTGGAGGGCGGTAGGGAGGTGGAGGGCGGGAGAGGTGGAGGGTGGAAGAGAGGGGGGTGGAAGTGAGATGGAGGTGGATTGTGGAAGAGAGTGGTGGAGGGCGGGTGAGGTGGAGGGTTGAAGTGAGATGGAGGTGGATTGTGGAAGAGAGTGGTGGAGGGCGGGAGAGGTGGAGAGAGAGGTGGGGAGGGAAGTGAGATGGAGGGCGGTAGAGAGGGGGAGGGTGGAAGAGGGAGGGAGGTGGAGGGTGGGAGAGGTGGAGGGAGGGGGGTGGAAGAGAGAGAGGTGGAGAGCTGTTGGGCCCTTTCTGATGATGGACTTTCTGACCACTTCTAACACCCATTGAATTTTTCCCCTAACCTAAACCCCAAAGTAGAATCTCCCTGAGGAGAAGCCCTTCTTTCCCAGGACCGATAGATAACGTCCAAACCGCTTTGGGTTGTCAGGGATATTCTGCCGTATGTCTCCATAGCTCACTTGTTTCCTGTTCTTAGAAACAATGAGCTTGGGGTGTGCTGTATCAGGATCCAGAGTCACATCCACTGACCATTGCTGTATCATCTTCAGCTCAGCATTACACAACTTCTCCATCTCATTATGAAGCATCTCCTCCAGCTGAGAAAGAGCTCTCCTCACAGTTCCTACATGCAGATCCCTGTGAACACTGATCTCAGACCAGTCCTTGATTGGGGATGGGGAGTTCTGGTGGAGGTGGTCCAGCTCAGTGCCTCTCCTCAGCAGCTCAGTGATTTCCTGCTCCAGTTCTTCAATGAGCCCTTCAGCCTGCCTCTCAGCTTCTTTCTGCTTCTCCTCAACCACCTCAATGAGCTCTGCCTGACTTCTCTCAATGGAGCGCACCAGAGCAGTGAAGACCTCCACACTTCCTGCTATCTCTCTCTCTGCATCTCTCTGGCTGAGCTCTACTGAGTATTTGATGTCCTTAACCTTCTGCAGTCGCTCCTGGATCATCTGCTGCACTTGTGCTACTTCTCCAGGCTTGGAAGAGGACTCCTCTCTGTCTGAGACCTTCATCCTCTTAAAATGATCTGCAACATCTCTGAGTGTTGTGTTGGTTTTTAGGTCAGGTCTTCTGTTGAATGTGTCCTTACACAGTGGACACTGGCACAGGACAGTGGTGTTCCAGTATTCACTGATACAGGCCTTGCAGAAGTTGTGTCCACATGGAATAGAGACTGGCTCAGTGAACACATCCAGACAGAGCACAGGAACTGCTCTTCAGACAGGACATTGCTGGAGATGGACATTACTGAAACCCAATAGAAGACCACAGAGTTAGAAATGTAGCTGTCTTCATTTGTGTTTTACTGCCCCCTGCTGTACTGGAGTGTCTGTT
This sequence comes from Oncorhynchus clarkii lewisi, assembly GCF_045791955.1. Classification (NCBI taxonomy): domain Eukaryota; kingdom Metazoa; phylum Chordata; class Actinopteri; order Salmoniformes; family Salmonidae; genus Oncorhynchus; species Oncorhynchus clarkii. The sequence continues at coordinate 3,126,987 of NC_092153.1, forward strand.
CAGGAATATGATTTATTGATTGATCCCTTCCACTGGCTTGGATGGAATTCTGTGATCCCTCCCTAACCAAGAGCAAGTCCCACCCACTAGACTACTTTAAAATGCTACATGTCATCACAGGCTTTTGTTTACACAGAGACAATCTTGTTTTCCCCATTCTATCTGTGGAAAAACCAGTTCTATAAAATGACTTCCTTGAATGAGTCAGTGTTGGAAGGTATCTTTAGAAGGTTAAACAAGAGTGTATATAGCTCTACTAAAATAATATTGATTCAGTGTTCCACAGACATCATGCGTTTTACCCAGAGTACTGTAGATAGAGAAACGATATCCAGGAGATGTATAATTTGTTCTACCTTTGTATATTATGGAGCACATGCACTAAATGTCTTTACATTTGGAGAAGTGACTTTCAACGTACTTGTAACATTGTCAATTCTCACATTTTTACCTGATTGTTTTACAAAGATCAAAGAAAGAACAGCTGAGAAACACAAAGTAATGTGATTTTGGAGTAAAATTATCACCAGTGTCCATATTCATCTCTTTCTCTACTTACTTGGTTGTGTTTTTCCTCTTTGTCTTGAGAGAAGGTTGACTGTGTATCTGTGTGTAGAGTGATGTGGAGCAGGAGAGTTATGCAGTTTGACTTTCACTTTCGCTAAATGTTATCACTCAACTCCTCCCTGTTCTGCACACAACTTACAGTCAATAACGGAGTACAAAAAGAAAACCAGCCCCGTCACGGACACCTACAGTGGGGCAAAAAAGTATTTAGTCAGCCACCAATTGTGCAAGTTCTCCCACTTAAAAAGATGAGAGAGGCCTGTAATTTTCATCATAGTTAGTCTTCAACTATGACAGACAAAATGAGAAAAAAAATCCAGATAATCACATTGTAGGATTTTTAATGAATTTATTTGCAAATTATGGTGAAAAATAAGTATTTGGTCACCTAAAAACAAGCAAGATTTCTGGCTCTCACAGACCTGTAACTTCTTCTTTAAGAGGCTCCTTTGTCCTCCACTCGTTACCTGTATTAATGGCACCTGTTTGAACTTGTTATCAGTATAAAAGACACCTGTCCACAACCTCAAACAGTCACACTCCAAACTCCACTATGGCCAAGACCAAAGAGCTGTCAAAGGACACCAGAAACAAACTTGTAGACCTGCATCAGGCTGGGAAGACTGAATCTGCAATAGGTAAGCAGCTTGGTTTGAAGAAATCAACTGTGGGAGGAATTATTAGGAAATGGAAGACATACAAGACCACTGATAATCTCCTTCGATCTGGGGCTCCGCGCAAGATCTCACCCCGTGGGGTCAAAATGATCACAAGAACGGTGAGCAAAAATCCCAGAACCACACAGGGGGACCTAGTGAATGACCTGCAGAGAGCTGGGACCAAAGTAACAAAGTCTACCATCAGTAACACACTACGCCGCCAGGGACTCAAATCCTGCAGTGCCAGACGTGTCCCCCTGCTTAAGCCAGTACATGTCCAGGCCCGTCTGAAGTTTGCTAGAGAGCATTTGGATGATCCAGAAGAAGATTGGGAGAATGTCAGATGAAACCAAAATATACATTTTTGGTAAAAACTCAACTCAACTCAAAAAATGCTGAGTTTTATCCAAAGAACACCATACCTACTGTGAAGCATGGGCGTGGAAACATCATGCTTTGGGGCTGTTTTTCTGCAAAGAGACCAGGACGACTGATCCGTGTAAAGGAAAGAATGAATGGGGCCATGTATCGTGAGATTTTGAATGAAAACCTCCTTCCATCAGCAAGGGCATTGAAGATGAAACTTGGCTGGGTCTTTCAGCATGACAATGATCCCAAACACACCGCCCGGCCAATCAAGGTCCTGGAGTGGCCTAGCCAGTCTCCAGATCTCAACCCCATAGAAAATCTTTGGAGGGAGTTGAAAGTCTGTGTTGCCCAGCAACAGCCCCAAAACATCACTGCTCTAGAGGAGATCTGCATGGAGGAATGGGCCAAAATACCAGCAACCGTGTGTGAAAACCTTGTGAAGACTTACAGAAAACGTCTCCTAGTCTGCTGTGTTCTGTTGCTGCTGGTCTGCCCGTCATCTGTCCACCAAATTAGAGGAGCACTGTCTCCTAGTCTGCTGTGTTCTGTTGCTGCTGGTCTGCCCGTCATCTGTCCACCAAACCAGAGGAGCACTGTCTCCTAGTCTGCTGTGTTCTGTTGCTGCTGGTCTGCCCGTCATCTGTCCACCAAACCAGAGGAGCACTGTCTCCTAGTCTGCTGTGTTCTGTTGCTGCTGGTCTGCCCGTCATCTGTCCACCAAACCAGAGGAGCACTGTCTCCTAGTCTGCTGTGTTCTGTTGCTGCTGGTCTGCCCGTCATCTGTCCACCAAACCAGAGGAGCACTGTCTCCTAGTCTGCTGTGTTCTGTTGCTGCTGGTCTGCCCGTCATCTGTCCACCAAACCAGAGGAGCACTGTCTCCTAGTCTGCTGTGTTCTGTTGCTGCTGGTCTGCCCGTCATCTGTCCACCAAACCAGAGGAGCACTGTCTCCTAGTCTGCTGTGTTCTGTTGCTGGTGGTCTGCCCGTCATCTGTCCGCCAAACCAGAGGAGCACTGTCTCCTAGTCTGCTGTGTTCTGTTGCTGCTGGTCTGCCCGTCATCTGTCCGCCAAACCAGAGGAGCACTGTCTCCTAGTCTGCTGTGTTCTGTTGCTGCTGGTCTGCCCGTCATCTGTCCGCCAAACCAGAGGAGCACTGTCTCCTAGTCTGCTGTGTTCTGTTGCTGCTGGTCTGCCCGTCATCTGTCCGCCAAACCAGAGGAGCACTGTCTCCTAGTCTGCTGTGTTCTGTTGCTGCTGGTCTGCCCGTCATCTGTCCGCCAAACCAGAGGAGCACTGTCTCCTAGTCTGCTGTGTTCTGTTGCTGCTGGTCTGCCCGTCACCAGTGTCGTTAGGCTAGGTACACTGTCTCCTAGTCTACTGTGTTCTGTTGCTGCTGGTCTGCCCGTCACCAGTGTCGTTAGGCTAGGTACACTGTCTCCTAGTCTGCTGTGTTCTGTTGCTGCTGGTCTGCCCGTCACCAGTGTCGTTAGGCTAGGTACACTGTCTCCTAGTCTGCTGTGTTCTGTTGCTGCTGGTCTGCCCGTCACCAGTGTCGTTAGGCTAGGTACACTGTCTCCTAGTCTGCTGTGTTCTGTTGCTGCTGGTCTGCCCGTCACCAGTGTCGTTAGGCTAGGTACACTGTCTCCTAGTCTGCTGTGTTCTGTTGCTGCTGGTCTGCCCGTCACCAGTGTCGTTAGGCTAGGTACACTGTCTCCTAGTCTGCTGTGTTCTGTTGCTGCTGGTCTGCCCGTCACCAGTGTCGTTAGGCTAGGTACACTGTCTCCTAGTCTGCTGTGTTCTGTTGCTGCTGGTCTGCCTGTCACCAGGGTCGTTAGGCTAGGTACACTGTCTCCTAGTCTGCTGTGTTCTGTTGCTGCTGGTCTGCCCGTCACCAGAGGCGTTAGGCTAGGTACACTGTCTCCTAGTCTGCTGTGTTCTGTTGCTGCTGGTCTGCCCGTCACCAGTGTCGTTAGGCTAGGTACACTGTCTCCTAGTCTGCTGTGTTCTGTTGCTGCTGGTCTGCCCGTCACCAGTGGCGTTAGGCTAGGTACACTGTCTCCTAGTCTGCTGTGTTCTGTTGCTGCTGGTCTGCCCGTCACCAGTGTCGTTAGGCTAGGTACACTGTCTCCTAGTCTGCTGTGTTCTGTTGCTGCTGGTCTGCCCGTCACCAGTGGCGTTAGGCTAGGTACACTGTCAAATCAAATCAAATTTTATTTGTCACATACACATGGTTAGCAGATGTTAATGCGAGTGTAGCGAAATGCTTGTGCTTCTAGTTCCGACAATGCAGTAATAACCAACAAGTAATCTAACTAACAATTCTAAAACTACTGTCTTGTACACAGTGTGAGGGGATAAAGAATATGTACATAAGGATATATGAATGAGTGATGGTACAGAGCAGCATAGGCAGATACAGTAGATTGTATCGAGTACAGTATATACATATGAGATGAGTATGTAAACAAAGTGGCATAGTTAAAGTGGCTAGTGATACATGTATTACATAAGGATACAGTCGATGATATAGAGTACAGTATATACGTATGCCTATGAGATGAATAATGTAGGGTAAGTAACATTATATAAGGTAGCATTGTTTAAAGTGGCTAGTGATATATTTACATCATTTCCCATCAATTCCCATTATTAAAGTGGCTGGAGTTGAGTCAGTGTCAGTGTGTTGGCAGCAGCCACTCAATGTTAGTGGTGGCTGTTTAACAGTCTGATAGCCTTGAGATAGAAGCTGTTTTTCAGTCTCTCGGTCCCAGCTTTGATGCACCTGTACTGACCTCGCCTTCTGGATGATAGCGGGGTGAACAGGCAGTGGCTTGGGTGGTTGATGTCATTGATGATCTTTATGGCCTTCCTGTGACATCGGGTGGTGTAGGTGTCCTGGAGGGCAGGTAGTTTGCCCCCGGTGATGCGTTGTGCAGACCTCACTACCCTCTGGAGGGCCTTATGGTTGAGGGCGGAGCAGTTGCCGTACCAGGCGGTGATACAACCCGCCAGGATGCTCTCGATTGTGCATCTGTAGAAGTTTGTGAGTGCTTTTGGTGACAAGCCGAATTTCTTCAGCCTCCTGAGGTTGAAGAGGCGCTGCTGCGCCTTCTTCACAATGCTGTCTGTGTGAGTGGACCAATTCAGTTTGTCTGTGATGTGTATGCCGAGGAACTTAAAACTTGCTACCCTCTCCACTACTGTTCCATCGATGTGGATAGGGGGGTGTTCCCTCTGCTGTTTCCTGAAGTCCACAATCATCTCCTTAGTTTTGTTGACGTTGAGTGTGAGGTTATTTTCCTGACACCACACTCCGAGGGCCCTCACCTCCTCCCTGTAGGCCGTCTCGTCATTGTTGGTAATCAAGCCTACCACTGTTGTGTCGTCCGCAAACTTGATGATTGAGTTGGAGGCGTGCGTGGCCACGCAGTCGTGGGTGAACAGGGAGTACAGGAGAGGGCTCAGAACGCACCCTTGTGGGGCCCCAGTGTTGAGGATCAGCGGGGAGGAGATGTTGTTGCCTACCCTCACCACCTGGGGGCGGCCCGTCAGGAAGTCCAGTACCCAGTTGCACAGGGCGGGGTCGAGACCCAGGGTCTCGAGCTTGATGACGAGCTTGGAGGGTACTATGGTGTTGAATGCCGAGCTGTAGTCAATGAACAGCATTCTCACATAGGTATTCCTCTTGTCCAGATGGGTTAGGGCAGTGTGCAGTGTGGTTGAGATTGCATCGTCTGTGGACCTATTTGGGCGGTAAGCAAATTGGAGTGGGTCTAGGGTGTCAGGTAGGGTGGAGGTGATATGGTCCTTGACTAGTCTCTCAAAGCACTTCATGATGACGGAAGTGAGTGCTACGGGGCGGTAGTCGTTTAGCTCAGTTACCTTAGCTTTCTTGGGAACAGGAACAATGGTGGCCCTCTTGAAGCATGTGGGAACAGCAGACTGGTATAGGGATTGATTGAATATGTCCGTAAACACACCGGCCAGCTGGTCTGCGCATGCTCTGAGGGCGCGGCTGGGGATGCCGTCTGGGCCTGCAGCGTTCTGTTGCTGCTGGTCTGCCCGTCACCAGTGGCGTTAGGCTAGGTACACTGTCTCCTAGTCTGCTGTGTTCTGTTGCTGCTGGTCTGCCCGTCACCAGTGTCGTTAGGCTAGGTACACTGTCTCCTAGTCTGCTGTGTTCTGTTGCTGCTGGTCTGCCCGTCACCAGTGTCGTTAGGCTAGGTACACTGTCTCCTAGTCTGCTGTGTTCTGTTGCTGCTGGTCTGCCCGTCACCAGAGGCGTTAGGCTAGGTACACTGTCTCCTAGTCTGCTGTGTTCTGTTGCTGCTGGTCTGCCCGTCACCAGGGTCGTTAGGCTAGGTACACTGTCTCCTAGTCTGCTGTGTTCTGTTGCTGCTGGTCTGCCCGTCACCAGTGTCGTTAGGCTAGGTACACTGTCTCCTAGTCTGCTGTGTTCTGTTGCTGCTGGTCTGCCCGTCACCAGGGTCGTTAGGCTAGGTACACTGTCTCCTAGTCTGCTGTGTTCTGTTGCTGCTGGTCTGCCCGTCACCAGTGTCGTTAGGCTAGGTACACTGTCTCCTAGTCTGCTGTGTTCTGTTGCTGCTGGTCTGCCCGTCACCAGGGTCGTTAGGCTAGGTACACTGTCTCCTAGTCTGCTGTGTTCTGTTGCTGCTGGTCTGCCCGTCACCAGGGTCGTTAGGCTAGGTACACTGTCTCCTAGTCTGCTGTGTTCTGTTGCTGCTGGTCTGCCCGTCACCAGGGTCGTTAGGCTAGGTACACTGTCTCCTAGTCTGCTGTGTTCTGTTGCTGCTGGTCTGCCCGTCACCAGGGTCGTTAGGCTAGGTACACTGTCTCCTAGTCTGCTGTGTTCTGTTGCTGCTGGTCTGCCCGTCACCAGTGTCGTTAGGCTAGGTACACTGTCTCCTAGTCTGCTGTGTTCTGTTGCTGCTGGTCTGCCCGTCACCAGGGTCGTTAGGCTAGGTACACTGTCTCCTAGTCTGCTGTGTTCTGTTGCTGCTGGTCTGCCCGTCACCAGGGTCGTTAGGCTAGGTACACTGTCTCCTAGTCTGCTGTGTTCTGTTGCTGCTGGTCTGCCCGTCACCAGGGTCGTTAGACTAGGTACACTGCCACTGACTCCACATGACGCTGTGAATGTATTTTCCCTTCCATTTACAAGCTGAATTTCAATAAACATGATGCACACACAGTATTACATAGAATGCTGTTTTATTTGATGGTTACCAGGTTGACCTCGTGTAAAGGGTCAGGCCAGGGGTCAAGGTTGACCGTAATAAATAAAATGGGTTGGTGTCTCTCTACCCAGGGCCATCTGGCAGCGCTGCTGGGGTTGCGGTTCTGAGTCAGGTGCTGAACCCAAACAAACCACTCATCCTAATCCCCCTAACCCTATCTATGATCATGATTTCTCCTGCTTCTGCTCTCTCTTTCTGTCCCTCTATCTCTGTTCCTCACTATCTTTTTTCTCTCCCTCTATCTCTCTATTGCTCTCCTGATTTTTAGGTATTTTTCTCCTAGGTTATTCTCTCTCTGCTCAGATGGTATCTCTCTATCCTAGGTTATTCTCTCTCTGCTCAGATGGTATCTCTCTATCCTAGGTTATTCTCTCTCTGCTCAGCTGGTATTTCTCTCCTAGGTTCTACTCTCTCTGCTCAGCTGGTATTTCTTTCCTAGGTTATTCTCTCTCTGCTCAGCTGGTATTTCTCTCCTAGGTTATTCTCTCTCTGCTCAGCTGGTATTTCTCTCCTAGGTTATTCTCTCTCTGCTCAGCTGGTATGTCTCTCCTAGGTTATACTCTCCCTGCTCAGCTGGTATTTCTCACCTAGGTTCTACTCTCTCTGCTCAGCTGGTATTTCTCTCCTAGGTTCTACTCTCTCTGCTCAGCTGGTATTTCTCTCCTAGGTTATTCTCTCTCTGCTCAGCTGGTATTTCTCCCCTAGGTTATTCTCTCTCTGCTCAGCTGGTATTTCTCTCCTAGGTTATTCTCTCTCTGCTCAGCTGGTATTTCTCTCCTAGGTTATACTCTCTCTGCTCAGCTGGTATTTCTCTCCTAGGTTCTACTCTCTCTGCTCAGCTGGTATTTCTCTCCTAGGTTATTCTCTCTCTGCTCAGCTGGTATTTCTCTCCTAGGTTCTACTCTCTCTGCTCAGCTGGTATTTCTCTCCTAGGTTATTCTCTCTCTGCTCAGCTAGTATTTCTCTCCTAGGTTCTACTCTCTCTGCTCAGCTGGTATTTCTCTCCTAGGTTATTCTCTCTCTGCTCAGCTGGTATTTCTCTCCTAGGTTATACTCTCTCTGCTCAGCTGGTATTTCTCTCCTAGGTTCTACTCTCTCTGCTCAGCTGGTATTTCTCTCCTAGGTTATTCTCTCTCTGCTCAGCTGGTATTTCTCTCCTAGGTTCTACTCTCTCTGCTCAGCTGGTATTTCTCTCCTAGGTTCTACTCTCTCTGCTCAGCTGGTATTTCTCTCCTAGGTTCTACTCTCTGCTCAGCTGGTATTTCTCTCCTAGGTTATTCTCTCTCTGCTCAGCTAGTATTTCTCTCCTAGGTTCTACTCTCTCTGCTCAGCTGGTATTTCTCTCCTAGGTTATTCTCTCTCTGCTCAGCTGGTATTTCTCTCCTAGGTTATACTCTCTCTGCTCAGCTGGTATTTCTCTCCTAGGTTCTACTCTCTCTGCTCAGCTGGTATTTCTCTCCTAGGTTATTCTCTCTCTGCTCAGCTGGTATTTCTCTCCTAGGTTCTACTCTCTCTGCTCAGCTGGTATTTCTCTCCTAGGTTCTACTCTCTCTGCTCAGCTGGTATTTCTCTCCTAGGTTATTCTCTCTCTGCTCAGCTGGTATTTCTCTCCTAGGTTCTACTCTCTCTGCTCAGCTGGTATTTCTCTCCTAGGTTATTCTCTCTCTGCTCAGCTGATTCCCCTCTTTCTTGCCATCTAACATCTCTTTCTCTCTCTCTCCTTATTTATTCCCTCATTCCCCTCCCTGTCCTCCATTGTCTCTCCTTGTTATTCCCTCATTCCCCTCCCTGTCCTCTGTTGTCTCTCCTTGTTATTCCCTCATTCCCCTCCCTGTCCTCCGTTGTCTCTCCTTGTTATCCCCTCATTCCCCTCCCTGTCCTCCGTTGTCTCTCCTTGTTATTCCCTCATTCCCCTCCCTGTCCTCCGTTGTCTCTCCTTGTTATTCCCTCATTCCCCTCCCTGTCCTCCGTTGTCTCTCTTTCTCTTCCTCCAGCTTATCTTTCCCTGGATCCCTCTTCCTACTCTCACCCTGGCTCCCGAGGTAAAGTGCTTCCCTCTTTCTCTCTCTGCATCTTTCTCCATGGATAGCTCCAGAGCGTGAGGGGGGGCTTCAGTCCTCCAGTAGGCCCAGACAGTGCTCTCAAACCTGGATTAGACTAAGCTGAGTGGCCCCCTGGAGCTCTGGAGTCTCTCTTGCTATACCTTAGGACAGCATACACTCACACACTAAGTCTACTGCCACTAGTGGGCTTGTCCTGGCATCTAGTAGTGTGTGGATGCATAGCTTGTAGTGTCTAAGGCTGTTTCACAGGAAAGTTGGTGTGCTTGCATGGAGGCGCATGCATTAGCATATATAGTCTGTGTCTTTGTGCATGAACGTGTTGCTTATTTTGGTGTGTGTGTGTACAGTATACATGTATGTGTGTGTATGCTGCCGTGTTTTCTTGTTCCCCTGCTAAAATGTGATTGTCTCTCTCGCGCGCTCTCTCTCGTTCTCTCCTGTTCTCTATCTATCTCGCTCTCTCTCCAGTCCTCAGTGCTGATAGGGTGGAGCAGATGACCAAGACCTACAATGACATTGAGGTTGTCACACATCTATTGGCTGAGGTGGGCTCTCATTGGTGCACGGTCTTTGACACATGGTGGTGATTAGTTGTCATTGATGATTCTGGCCGCGTGATTGGTGGACTAACTGTTGTATGTATCATTGATTGCAGCGGGATCGGGACTTGGAGCTGGCCGCTCGGATTGGTCAGTCTCTGCTTCAGAGGAACCACCTGCTCCAGGAACGCAATGAGTCTGTGGAGGAACAGTTAGCACAGGCCCTGGACCAGGTAACACACATACACTACTGTACACACACACACTACTGTACACACACACACTACTGTACGCACACACACTACTGTACGCACCACACCCCCTCTGACCCCCCTGTCCCAGGTGCACCAGCTACAACATGAGCTGGGGAAAAAGGATGAGTTGCTGCGGATGGTGGCCAGCGCTTCGGAGGAGAGTGAGACTGATTCCAGCTGCTCAACGCCGCTGCACCCCCGCCAACCCCTAGCACCAGCTGTGGCCCTCAGCCAGCTGGAGGCCCTGCAGGGGAAAATGTCTGATCTGGAAGAGGAGAACCTGGCCCTACGCTCTGAGGTATAGCTGACATGACACCTTATTTCCTAGAGTTCACTACTTTTGACCAGGGCCCATAGGGTTAAGGTTAGGATAAACGGTAGGGTGATCTGATCCCAGATCTGTGGTCCGTGCCAATTCTACTTCGACTGTGCACTTTATGCGGTCCAGGCTTTTAAAGGCTTCATAGTGGGCCCCTCACACCTTACTCTAACCTCTGTACCTCTGGTCCGACCAGGCCCGTCATTTGATAGTTCCTCACACTTCACTGTAAACCCTGTGGTCCGACCAGGCCCGTCATCTGATAGTTCTTCACACCTCACTGTAAACCCTGTGGTCCGACCAGGCCCGTCATCTGATAGTTCCTAACACCTCACTGTAAACCCTGTGGTCCGACCAGGCCCGTCATCTGATAGTGCCTAACACCTCACTGTAAACCCTGTGGTCCGACCAGGCCCGTCATCTGATAGTCCCTAACACCTCACTGTAAACCCTGTGGTCCGACCAGGCCCGTCATCTGATAGTTCCTAACACCTCACTGTAAACCCTGTGGTTCGACCAGGCCCGTCATCTGATAGTTCCTAACACCTCACTGTAAACCCTGTGGTCCGACCAGGCCCGTCATCTGATAGTTCCTAACACCTCACTGTAAACCCTGTGGTCCGACCAGGCCCGTCATCTGATAGTTCCTAACACCTCACTGTAAACCCTGTGGTCCGACCAGGCCCGTCATCTGATAGTTCCTAACACCTCACTGTAAACTCTGTGGTCCGACCAGGCCCGTCATCTGAAGACGGAGACCATCACCTTCGAGGAGAAAGAACAACAGCTGGTCAGCGACTGTGTCAAGGAGCTACGTGAGTCACATGCACTCAAACACACACACACACACACACACACACACACAAAAAAGGAATGAATCAGGTCAATTAACAAGTAATTAGGTTATTGATCTCTAATGATTAAAGAGCTGTGTGGGTGTGGGTTGGTTCAGGCGAGTCCAACAGTCAGATGGTGAACCTGACAGAGGAGCTGTCCCATAAGAATGAAGAGGTGATGCGACACCAGGAGGAGATTTCCCAGCTCCTCTCCCAGATAGTAGAGCTCCAACACCGCGTCAAAGAGGTGAGGGGAGAGGAAGGGGAGGAAGAGCACAGTTTGAAGTTGATGTTGTGGTAATAATTGTAGAGTAATAGTACTAAGGAAGTGTGTTTCCAGCTGGCCCTGGAGAAAGAGGAGCTGAGGATTCACCTACAGGCCTCGAAAGATGCCCAGAGATCACTCACTGCAGAGGTGAGTTGTCTAGCAATGAACAGTTCAATGAACTCTGACTCCATAGAAGTTCCTTAAGGTGGGCCCTTTTTCCGAACTCTCCAACATCATTTGAACCACAGCTATATGTCAGAGCAGAACTGCACCTGATAAGCAGTATGATATGGCCCAGAGTTGTAGTATTTAAAATATTATCTTGGGTTTCGTCTGTTATGTTGACACAAGCAGTGAATTTGTGTTCAATGTTATTAGCTGCATCAAGGTTTAAGTTAAGGTGTTTATTACTGAAGAATGAGTATGTGTGGAATACGGTCATGAAGTGTGGGTATTTAAATGTTGTGTAACTGAACCAGCTAGCAGAGGGTTAACTGTGTTGTTGTGTAGCTGCACTAGCTAGCAGAGGGTTAACTATGTTGTTGTGTAGCTGAACCAGCTAGCAGAGGGTTAACTGTGTTGTTGTGTAGCTGAACCAGCTAGCATAGGGTTAACTGTGTTGTTGTGTAGCTGAACCAGCTAGCAGAGGGTTAACTATGTTGTTGTGTAGCTGATCTAGCTAGCACAGGGTTAACTGTGTTGTTGTGTAGCTGAACTAGCTAGCAGAGGGTTAACTATGTTGTGTAGCTGAACCAGCTAGCGGAGGGTTAACTATGTTGTGTTGTGTTGTATAGCTGAATGAGCTAGCGGACCGTAATGTAGAGTGTGTGGGGATGCTACACGAGTCTCAGGAAGAAATCAAGGAGCTGCGCAGTAAGAACACTCCGTCTGCAGGCATGAGACGACACCTGCCCTACGGACTCTTCCCCATGGTGAGATATATACCTTCTGTAATGTGTGTGTGTGTGTTAGGGATGTAACGATTCACCAAAACACAGCTTTAAAATGTTTAAGATACAAGTGCTTCGGTCCGCGGAACCCAAACCGAACCAAATGTAGCATGCATCGGTCAGACAATCTATTCAAAGTGAAAAAACCGCTGGTTCACTAATATCTTTTGCTCATATTATATTATTTCTACCTTCAGAAAATACCTCATATTTTGTGACAACTGACGTGTCCTCTCCTTCAGTGTTGAACTGCATGTAACTGTGTTGACCGTCATTGATCTACAAGTCATTTTGCAATGTCGAACAACCGCAGGCAATATCATTAGTCTAGTTAAACTGCGCACTGTGCCCAGCTTCACACGCTGACCAACGTGAGGTAACATGCATTTCCACGTAGTACGCTGGGGGTGATTAAACAACGGAGCCTCATTCATTTTCTATGGAGTGAAGTGGGTGGGGGGACCGTCGGGTGATGCGAGCATGGTTTAGGAAGCAGGAACAGGGCGGTACTAAAAATGGGGAAAGCTGAACTTTTTGCAAATACTCTGCGACATTGTGCCGCTATTGACCAATCTAAGCTCACAATAGCTTCCAACCACTAGTTGATTGGCTGTTGATACCTAGCACTACCTGCCCTGCTTTCTAGCACCCACATGAGCTATCCAAATGATTATGTTATGTGAAAGTTGGGCAGGAGGCTGTATTGCATTAGTGGAAACCTCAGGTCTGCCGGTTTTTACTAGCTGAAGTCACTTTTCGTAGCAGGTTAGAAGAATTAGATTAAGGTTAGGAAAAGGGTTAGCTAAAATTGTCTCCAAAGCAAACATATCTAGCAACAACCAGGCCTGCCTTGAGAAGCCATGGATCACAGGATTCATCCACACCAAGCTAAAGGCTAGAGCGGCCTCTTTCAAGAAGCTGGACACTAATCCGGACGCTTATAAGAAATCCCGCTATGCACTAAGACAAACCATCAAACAGGCAAAGTGTCAATACAGGACTAAGATTGAATCCTACTACACCGGCTCTGGATGTGGCAGGGCTTGAAAACTATTACGTACTATGAAGGGAAACCCAGCCGCAAGCTGCCCAGTGACGCGAGGCTACCAGACAAGCTAAATGCCTTTTATGAGAGCACCAGCTGTTCCAGAGGACTGTGTGATCATGCTCTCCGTAGCCAATGTGTGCAAGACCTTTAAACAGGTCAACATTCACAAAGCCGCGGGGCCAGACGGATTACCAGGACGTGTACTAAAAGCATGCGCGGACAAACTGCCAAGTGTCTTCACTGACATTTTCAACCTCTCCCTGGCCAGGTCTGTGATACCTACATGTTTTAAACAGACCACAATAGTCCCTGTGCCCAAGAACACTAAGATAACCTACCTAAATGACTACTGCCCCGTAGCACACACGCCAGTAACCATGAAGTGCTTTGAAAGGCTGGTCATGGCTCACATGAACACCATCATGCCAGAAACCCTAGACCCACTCCAATTCGCCGACCGCCCCAACAGATCCACAGATGACGCAATCTCAATCGCACTCAACGCTGCCCTTTCCCACCTGGACAAAATGAACACCCATGTGAGAATGCTGTTCCTTGACTACAGCTCAGTGTTCAACATCATAGTGCCCACAAAGCTCGTCACTCATTTAAGGACCCTGGGACTAAACATCTCCTTCTGCAAATGGATCCTGGACTTCCTGACGGGCCGCCCCCAGATAGTAAGGGTAGGTAACAACACATCTGCCAACACTGGGGCCCCTCAGGGGTGCGTGCCTAGTCCCCTTCTGTACTCCCTCAGCTGCGTGGCCAAGCACGACTCCAACACCATCATTAAGTTTAGGCCTGATCACCGACAACGATGAGACAGCCTATAGGGAGGAGGTCAGAGACCTGGCAGTGTGGTGCCAGGACAACAACCTCTCTCAATGTGAGCAAGACAAAGGAGTTGATTGTGGACTACAGGAAATGGAGGGCCAAACAGGCCCCCGTTTAACATCGACGGGACTGAAGTGGAGCAGGTTGAGAGCTTCAAGTTCCTTCGTGTCCAACAAACTGTCATGGTCCAAACACACCAAGACAGTTGTGAAAACAGCACGAGAACACATTTTCCAACTCGGGAAAGTAAAAAGATTTGGCACGGGTCCCCAGATCCTCAAAGTTCTACAGCTGCACCATCAAGAGCATCCTGACCGGTTGCATCCCAGCCTGGTATGGCAACTGCTTGGCATCTGACTGACAGGCCCAGTACATCACTGGGGTCAAACTTCCTGACATCCAGGACCTATATACTAGGTAGTGTCAGAGGAAGGCCCAAAAAATTCGTAGACTGTTCTCTCTGCTACCACATGGCATGCGGTACCGGAGCTCCAAGTCTCCTTTACAGCTTCTACTCACAAGCCATAAGACTGCTGAACAACTAATCAAATGGCCACTCAGACTATCTACATTGACCCCCCCCCCCAGTGTTTTTACACTGCTGCTACTCGCTGTTTATTACAAATTACGTTGACTATCCTGTACCCCCGCACATTGACCTGGTACCGGTACCCCCTGTATAGAGCCTCCACATTGACTCTGTACCGGTGCCCCCTGTATATAGCCCTCACATTGACTCGGTACCGGTACCCCCTGTGTATAGCCTCCACATTGACTCGGTACCGGTACCCCCTGTGTATAGCCTCCACATTGACTCGGTACCGGTACCCCCTGTGTATAGCCTCCACATTGACTCGGTACCGGTACCCCCTGTATATAGCCTCCACATTGACTCGGTACCGGTACCCCCTGTATATGTTATTGTTATGTAAATGTATTGTTACTTTTTGATATTTTTTTTTTTTACTGTAGCTTATTTAGTAAATATTTTCTTAAATCTATTTCTTGAACTGCATTGTTGGTTAAGGGCTTGTCAGTAAGCATTTCATGGGAAGGTCAACACATGTTGTATTAAGGGCTTGTAAGTAAACATTTCATGGGAAGGGCTACACATGTTGTATTAAGGGCTTGTTAGTAAACATTTCATGGGAAGGTCTACACATGTTGTATTAAGGGCTTGTTAGTAAACATTTAATGGGAAGTGTAACGGTTTTCTTGGTGAGAAGGAGAGTCGGACCAAAATGCAGCGTGTCGATTGCGATTCATGTTTAATGAAAAAACACACTAAACACAAACACTACAAAAACAATAAACGTAACGAAAACCGAAACAGCCTATACTTGTGTAAACTAACACAGACCAAGGACATCAGGACTCTAAGGACAATCACCCACCAACACACAGTGAAACCCAGGCTACCTAAATATGGTTCCCAATCAGAGACAATGACTAACACCTGCCTCTGATTGAGAACCATATCAGGCCAGACATAGAAATAGACAAACAAGACATCCAACATAGAATGCCCACCCAGCTCACGTCCTGACCAACACTAAAACAAGGAAAACACACACGAACGATGGTCAGAACGTGACAGGAAGGTCTACACATGTTGTATAAAGGGCTTGTTAGTAAACATTTAATGGGAAGGGCTACACATGTTGTATTCGCCACATGTGACAAACACAATTGGATTTGGTTTCCACTAATGTGATGTTGCATGAGGTAGGCAGCCTGTTACTTTAGTTTTGGCAGTTTTGCTTTAAACAATCAGTCTATATGGTAATTTTTAGACATACAGGCTAAAGTTGATAATTGAATAATGAGGAAAGCAAATCATTTCTGCGAGGCGCACTGCGTGGTTGAAGCGATGGGAGAAGAACACGCAATAAAACATTTAAAACACAAAAAGTTGTGCCATATATTCATTGGCTATGTCATAGCTCATTTGTAAACAATAAATATTGATACATTACTACCTCAAACACTTAAGCTGCAAAAACATCAAGTTAATCCGTGGGTGATGGGGATTTCAGAACCAAAGTGGGGGGAGAAAAAAACCGGCTACATTGCCCACCTTATCTGATAGTGGTAATGGGGTGGTAGTATCCTTTATGGCTCAGATCAGGTGCCTAAATGGCATACATAATTTACACACAGACACAGAAGTCAGCTCAGACAGATCCAGCTCAGACAGATCCAGCTCAGACAGATCCAGCTCAGACAGACACACAGAGATGTCAGCTCAGACAGATCCAGCTCAGAGAGGGCCAGCTCAGACAGATCCAGCTCAGCGAGGGCCAGCTCAGACAGATCCAGCTCAGCGAGGGCCAGCTCAGACAGATCCAGCTCAGCGAGGGCCAGCTCAGACAGATCCAGCTCAGCGAGGGCCAGCTCAGACAGATCCAGCTCAGACAGATCCAGCTCAGACAGATCCAGCTCAGAGAGGGCCAGCTCAGACAGATCCAGCTCAGAGAGGGCCAGCTCAGACAGATCCAGCTCAGAGAGGGCCAGCTCAGAGAGGGCCAGCTCAGACCGATCCAGCTCAGAGAGGGCCAGCTCAGAGAGGGCCAGCTCAGAGAGGGCCAGCTCAGACAGATCCAGCTCAGACAGATCCAGCTCAGACAGATCCAGCTCAGAGAGGGCCAGCTCAGACAGATCCAGCTCAGACAGATCCAGCTCAGAGAGGGCCAGCTCAGACAGATCCAGCTCAGAGAGGGCCAGCTCAGACAGATCCAGCTCAGAGAGGGCCAGCTCAGACAGATCCAGCTCAGAGAAGTCAGCTCAGGCAGACA
Source organism: Oncorhynchus clarkii lewisi (assembly GCF_045791955.1). Classification (NCBI taxonomy): domain Eukaryota; kingdom Metazoa; phylum Chordata; class Actinopteri; order Salmoniformes; family Salmonidae; genus Oncorhynchus; species Oncorhynchus clarkii. The sequence goes on from NC_092153.1 coordinate 3,143,746, forward strand.
CACAGAGATGCCAGCTCAGACAGATCCAGCTCAGAGAGGGCCAGCTCAGACAGATCCAGCTCAGAGAGGGCCAGCTCAGACAGATCCAGCTCAGAGAGGGCCAGCTCAGACAGATCCAGCTCAGAGAGGGCCAGCTCAGACAGATCCAGCTCAGAGAGGGCCAGCTCAGACAGATCCAGCTCAGAGAGGGCCAGCTCAGACAGATCCAGCTCAGAGAGGGCCAGCTCAGACAGATCCAGCTCAGACAGATCCAGCTCAGACAGATCCAGCTCAGAGAGGGCCAGCTCAGACAGATCCAGCTCAGAGAGGGCCAGCTCAGACAGATCCAGCTCAGAGAGGGCCAGCTCAGACAGATCCAGCTCAGAGAGGGCCAGCTCAGACAGATCCAGCTCAGAGAGGGCCAGCTCAGACAGATCCAGCTCAGAGAGGGCCAGCTCAGACAGATCCAGCTCAGAGAGGGCCAGCTCAGACAGATCCAGCTCAGAGAGGGCCAGCTCAGACAGATCCAGCTCAGACAGATCCAGCTCAGAGAGGGCCAGCTCAGACAGATCCAGCTCAGAGAGGACCAGCTCAGACAGATCCAGCTCAGAGAGGACCAGCTCAGACAGATCCAGCTCAGACAGATCCAGCTCAGACAGATCCAGCTCAGACAGCTCCAGCTCAGACAGATCCAGCTCAGAGAGGGCCAGCTCAGACAGATCCAGCTCAGAGAGGACCAGCTCAGACAGATCCAGCTCAGAGAGGGCCAGCTCATGAGCTCCATCCACAGCAGATTTGTATTTAGAATGGAAAATGAATGTGTTTATGCAGCAAATGTCAGTGCATCGATTCATTCTCTAATTAAACCCAATCATTTCAAACTAAAACGTATCGTTCCTGTATCTTATTTGAGCCCATGTATCTAGGTATCTATCAAATGATCTTTAAAGGGTAAGATGCATATTCCTAGTGTGTGTATGTGTGTGTGTCAATCCTATTTATGTGTGAATATGTGTGCGTTTGCCCAATAGTGTGTGTACCTATTAATGAGTGTAAATGACTGTGTCTCAGGACTCCCTGGCAGCAGAGATTGAGGGCACCATGAGGAGAGAGCTGAGTGTCGAGGACGAGGTGGCTTTCCAGGACCAGAAGTGAGTATAGAACACACACACACACACACACACACCGACAACAACAAACACACACACACACACACACACCGACAACAACACACACACACACACACACACACACACACACACACACACCGACAACAACACACACACACACACACACACACACACACACACACACACACACACACACCGACAACAACACACACACACACACACACCGACAACAACAAACACACACACACACACACACATACCGACAACAACAAACACACACACAAACAGAAGAGCAAAAGCAATCAAAGCAGAAGCTCCCCTCTCTTCCTCTTCTCTAACTCCCCTCCTTCTCTAACTCCCCTCCTCTCTTCCTCTTCTCTAACTCCCCTCTCTTCCTCCTCTCCTCTCTTCTTCTCCTCTCTTCTTCTCCTCTCTTCTTCCCTCTCTCCCCGTCCCCAGAGTTTCCCAGAAGAAGGTGTTTCAGACTGTACGCGTGGTCAACGAGTCGGTAGAGCGAGCTGCGGCGATGGCCACGCCCCCTATCCCCGGCTCGGGAGGCAGCTGCCTGGTGATGACGGCCCAGCCCTTCCTGTCCGCACAGGGGATCGACCAATCCCACGGCCGCGCCAAGTGAGTTACCCAGGTTGATCCTGATTGTTAGACCTGCAGTCTAAAGCACCCGTATTGACTGTAGTGGATTCATTGAGTCAGTGGCAACAACATGTGAGAGAATTTAAAGCATATTATTTGATATGATTTAATTCAAACTTATTTCAGTGAATTTAGAGCCTACAGAGGAGTATATTTGGGTAAGCATGTGTTTGTGTTGCGTGTCTGTCTTTGTAGTAGGGAGGAGGTCCCGCTCGGCAAGCCTGGCGCACCAGGAGGAAATGACCTCGTGTCGGCGCTGCACCGCCTCTCCCTGCGGCGGCAGAATTTCCTGTGCGAGCGGCAGTTCTTCCAGACGGAACGCGACAAGAAGCTGGAGGCCCTGGCTGGGGGGGCGGAATCGGATGTGGAGGGGAGTGGCTACAGCTCACCAATGAGCAGCGTCATGTCATCCTTCACCAACCTATCAGAGTTCTCGGTCTCGTCCAGCTGTTTTAAGACCTTCCTGCCTGAGAAGCTGCAGATCGTCAAGCCCATGGAGGGTAAGGATACGTTCATGCTTTAAGTGTAGTCATGATAATGAACGCGTTCCAGGCAGTGCGATAAGCAACCCCTCTGCACAAATCTACCAGTGATTGAATGCCACATCATCTTTTGCATTCAGGCATCAGATTTCAGTATGTTAGGCTGCGTTTAGACAGGCAGCCCAAATCTGATAATTTGTCACGATTTTATCAGAGGTGATTGGTCAATAGACCAATATCTGATGTGAAAAGATCTGATGTGATTGGACAAAAGACCAATTAGTGAGAAAAATATCAGAATTGGGCTGCCTGTCTAAACACACCCTTAGAGATGTGGTTCCTGAATGTAGGTGGCCTGGAATGCAGCCAAAAGCTATGATATCTATCCAGGAGTTATTCCTGACCCAATATCTATGATGTCTATATTATCATATCTGTATACTGGTACTCTTGAAATTAGGATATTAATTAGGAGTTTTAGTTTAGTTGTGATGTAACGCATTGATCCCTGACCTCTAACCTTTGCCCTCTCTAGGCTCCCTGAGACCAGAGTTTGAACCCACTTGGTCACATTATGATATCTGTCAACTGTAACACTCCTAATTGTCATCTGTGAGTAACGCATTTGACGCCTGATCCCTAACATTTAACCTCTGACCCCTCTAGGCTCTCTGACTCTGCACCACTGGCAGCAGCTGGCCATGCCCCACTTGGGCACCATCCTGGACCCCCACCCGGGCGTGGTCACCAAGGGCTTTCGGCCCCTCCCCCATGATGCTCTCGCCGACACCGTCTACCGCCTCACTGACCTGGAGGAAGACGAAGAGGGAGGCGACGAAGAACAGAAATATGACATGAGAGGTACTTTTATTCACTATGTACATTTCACAATTGATACATACATACATACATACATACATACATACATACATACATAGTGTGGCAAAAAAGTATTTAGTCAGCCTCCAATTGTGCAAGTTCTCCCACTTAAAAAGATGAGAGAGGCCTGTAATTTTCATCATAGGTACACTTCAACTATGACAGACAAAATGAGGAAAAAAAATCCAGAAAATCACATTGTAGGATAGATAGATAGATCTCTCCTATTGTAAAATGACTGACTGGGTATTTTATATAGATATAGATATATATATATATATATATATATATATATAGATATAGATAGATATAGATAGATAGATAGATATAGATAGATAGATAGATATAGATAGATAGATATAGATAGATAGATAGATAGATAGATCTCTCCTATTGTAAAATGACTGACTGGGTATTTTATATATATAGATATATATATAGATATAGATAGATAGATAGATATAGATCTCTCCTATTGTAAAATGACTGACTGGGTATTTTATATAGATATAGATATATATATATATATAGATCTCTCCTATTGTAAATGACTGACTGGGTATTGAAAATGAAATGATGATGTCTTATTCATATAATTATGAAAATAGTTTTTTTGTAAACGATTGATTTAAAATCATTTAGCAGTCTCACTAACAAAGGTTTGGGACTTTTCAGGAAACAGAGGGAAGGAAGGGACAGACGCCTGGGAGAAGAAGGGAGAGGAGGAAGAGGAGGAGGAAGGAGGGATCACCTTCAAGGTGCAGTACTCATCAACACCGGAGGAGAACAGGGAAAGGATTAGGGAGCGTTTGCCGTTGAACAGGCCACCGGTGTCTCCCGTTTCTCCCGTTTTCGTACCAGTACCAGGCTCTCCACAGCTCCCTCTAATCCCGATCACCTGTGACCTCCCTATGACCTCTAATGCCCCCTGTGACATCATCAGTGTCCCGGCCCTCTTGGCTCTGCCCGTCAGTGTAACGTCCATGGCTCCTGTCCAATCCCAGAGCCTGACTGTCACCAGTCTTACTGCTACAACCTCCTCGTCAGGTAAGTTTTAAAAACATTTAACATTAAAAGTTTAACGTTATAGCTGGAATCCTTAATGGTGAAACAGCCGTGTCCGTTTGCGATATTAAAACACCAAATAAGTTATTTTAATCAACGGAGACTGTTTTTCCCCTCTGACATAATCGTCCTCGCCGTTGAAGAGCACAATTAGTTTCACCGTGCTGCCCGACGCTCCCCAGCCCAGCAACAACAACCATGACAACGTGGTGGAGCGACCAGTGGTTTCCCCTTACTGCGGATTACATCCTTTAACCAATCATCATCTTCTTTCACAAGATAAGGAACTGAAAAGGGCCGTTATTGGAAGCCGTTGGTCTGTGATGGAATGTTTGAATGGTGTGTTTTGTCTCTTCAGTTTATAACCCGGGGAAATGTCAGAGTTCAACGTCTTCCACCTACACCTTTACAACCTGCCGCATCCTGCACCCCTCTGACATCACCCAGGTCACCTCCAGGTACACACACACACACACACACACACGACTATGAAGGTGATTGGTGTTGTGTGTTTGTGCTGTAGTGTTTATGACATGGCTGTGTGGGGTAACATTGTCTTGTCTCTCTCTCTCAGTTCCCACTGTCAGTCTTCTGTCTCAGAGTACACTCCCAGCTCCATGAGGACAGGCCCCAGCACCCCGGTGACCCCCTGCAGGCTGAGTTTGGGGGTGGACTCCTTCCCCCCTCGCCGTCCCCCCGCCCCCTGTGGCCTGGCCAAGCTGGTCCTGGAGAGGGGCATCTCTGCTTCCCTCTCCACCGCCGATGCCCCCCCTCCCTCTCACCTTAAAGCCCCACTCCCCCAGCGTCTCCTCCCCAGCACGCCCCCCAACTCCCCGTCCCACTCGCCGACCCCCTCGCCTGTGCCCTTTGAGTCCCGCGCCTCGGCGCCAGCCACCTGTGACAACTTCCTGGCGTCGCGTCCGGCCGAGCTCTTCCTCCAGGACGTGTATGGGCTAAAGTTTGGCCGCACCCATCGCCCCAACCTCCCCAGCCCCGACCCCGCCTCACATAGCTTCAGCCACGGCCCCAGAATCAAATCCAAAGCCAAACCCGACCCCATCAATGTAAACTTAGTCGAGAGGCTACGCCGGCTGGGATTGGTCAAGGTTCCCCAGGGGGTGGAGCCGTTGTCAGAGGGCCTGGTGCGTCAGGACTCGGCCACCTTCCTAGCCACAGGCGGAGGCAGCCTATTGGACGGCCTGCGGCGGAACCAGAGCCTCCCCGCTATGAGTGGAGCGACGCGGGGAAGCCCCTCCCACCATCTGGGCCAGGCCCCACCTCAGCCACCCACCTCCCTAGCCATCGCCCCGCCACTCTGGGGCAACCTGAAGGGGCAGCGCTCTGTCCGCTCTAGGCCCGCCTCCACCTCCCATGCCCCACCCCCTTCACTCAAACCATGAAGAAGTTATGACACTACAGGGAGACAGGGTTTGGAGGGGAGCCAGCACCGAACAGAAGCATTTGGGCCCACACCCTCTCTCCTCTTTCCTCCCTCCACCCCTCCCTGCCTTGCTCCTTCTCCACATCTCTTTTAGACTGATATTCGATGAAGAAAAGGGCAACAAGTGGGGGGAAAAAGTCCCTCTCCTTTTTTATAAATTATTTTTAAAAGCACAATATTGTTAAAAATGGAAATGTGCATTAATGCCACGGTGTATATGCCATTTTAAAAGCCTTAGATTGCCTGCAAAGGGCTTTATTAGATGTTCCTAACCTTGCCTGCCTTCCCCCTCCAGCCCTCTAGGAGTGCTGTAGGTAGACGTTCTCCCTGCTCTCTTCTGCTCTGCCCCTGCAGTAGTTATTCATCTGTGAGGCTCTGGATGCTCAAATAGATGGGAAGATGACCGAGGGAATAAGTAAGTTGATGAGGGCTTGAGAATGTTAGAGGGATGGGGAAGAAGAGGTAGAAAGGGGAAGTGGCAGAATGTGACAGAATGTCAAGGAGGGGAAGAACAAGCAAGAGAAAGAGATGAGAGGGAGACGAGGAGAACAGAGATGAGGGGGGGTGAGAGAAGAGCAGTGTAAAGAGAGAGCTTGAGCCTCCAGAGCCTCAATGTCTAGGGGCTTGTTGTTCTGTAGTTCGAATAGCTTTCTAAAGTTCATTTTTAAAAGCAGTAGAGTAGTTTTTCATGTGTATACGCTAGCTAGACTCGCTACGCCCCTTAGCTTCTCTTAGGAACTAGGCTGGTGCCCATGCACCTTACTACTGCCAGCCCGTTGCTAGGGAACTACAATCTAGCCTTCCCAGTGTTACTACTAATACAATGATCCTTTTGCTTTGCTGTCGTCAGGGGCAACTCTCTCTGTGCATTGTAATAGGCTACAACCAGTCTCTGAAATGCATGGTATGTCCTGAAAATGACACACTTCTTTGCCTACAGGTCCCAGCATGCACCTGGCCCTCTGGGGGTGGGTAGGACCCAGCCGTGCAGCGTGATTGGCTGTAGTGGTCTGACTGACAGGTCCGAGGCTGCTCCTCCTCAGGTCTCCCATAAGGAAGAGGTTGTAAAGCTTTAAAGGAGAAGCCTGTTTGTACTGTTGGGGTGTTTCTGGTTTAAAGCCATGTGTATATTTTATTAGACACTGAGTGGGATTGGTAGGTTTTGTTTTGGGATGCCGTTAGCCTGGTCCCAGATCTGTTTGTGCGGTCTTGCCATACCCCTATTGTCATTGTCATGTTACAGCACAAACTGATCTGGAACCAGGCTAGGATGCAGCTGGGATGGACTATTCCTCAGCCTGTGGAGATCTGAGAGGATTTGATTGGTATAACCAATATGGTGAAACTTCCACCTAGCCTATCAGAGGGCACGGTAGATGTATTACCAAATTGCTTACACCTGTCAAATCCTGACAGACTCCCCACAAGGTCATAGGGCTTAGAGGTCGATTTGGGATGGAAGGTTACAAGGTTATTGACTGGAAACGGAGAACATGGTAGTCGCTGGAGAGGCTTTTTAACAGCACAGGTCCAAATAGCCCCGCTGAGGAACAGGCCCTTATCTCAGGCCCATGGCGTGCTCAGGTCTGCGTCCATTAGGGCACACCATTGTGGAATGTTCCAGTAGAAATATATGCAGAACAACTATGCCTCTGACATAAGGAATCACGTCAGCTCTATTCAAGACAGTTCTAACGTTCCTCAACATTCTCCTGGTACAAGAGGTTTGGTCCCAAACGGGGAACCATCAGCATCCTAGGTAGTAGAGGGTGTACTATGTTTTGATGCAGGTTAGCTCTGAGTCTCATCTCATGTATGGTTCACTATTACTGTGGTTATGGTCTTTAAAAGTACTCTATTCACTCAGCGGCCAGTAGAGGGCAGCATGGTGTTGTGTGATATTGAACAGCTATGAGACTAACGGCCTCTAGTACCTTCCACTGTAATGCTGTTTATTTTAAATCTGAAAGGACTTGATGGGTGTAGCGGCAGAGCCTAAGCATTATGGGGAAATTCCAGCTAGCCTATCAGAGGTCAAGGTCAAACAAATCCCATATTGTTATTCCTTTCAGGTTTACTGGAGTGTGTAGTGGGGAGGGCCTAGACTAGAGCCTGGGTACCTGTCTGTGTTCACATGACACAGAGTACATGACCTGGAATGCTAGCAAGACAGGTTCTGTATTTCAAGCTAGCTAGACTAGTGTGTGACCCTTTGACCCGGTGCCCTTTGACCCATACTTGACCCCTGGTGTGACTCTCAGACGTCCCTGCTATGCCTCTTTCCTTACCGTCCGTCCATATGACCTGTCCCACTCATGTACTGCACTTTTTAACCTGATTTACAGAGATCACTAGTTAGGAAATATTATTAGTGACAAATATTGATATTTAGGCTAGGTTATAGCATCAAATACTGTATCATTATCAAAGGTAATAAGTTATTTAGCATTTCATGTAGACATTTATTTTAGATGTTTTGTTGTGCCTCCATTGTGTGATGAACCATTGAAAAGGGAATCCAAGCTGTCATGTTTTTAAAACTGTATATCAGTGCAAACCAAAACTCATTTTTAAATACAGTGAAATGCTTTGTGTTGGCTTGTGTGTGTTGTAATACCTATTACCTATGTAACCACGAGGAAAGAGCATCAGTTTTATACTAGGCTTTCTGCTCTGGGGGGGGGGGTATAGGAGGAGAGGCTGTTCGTTCTATTGCATCTAGTTCTATGATTCACACCGTTGTCTCTATTGAATGTAGCTGATGGGTGATGGTGCAGGTTATGGGCTCTGTGTAGTTGGAAGTGTCCATTATTGGTTTTCAACCTGGCGCCTCTCCTCCATGCTTCATATCCTCCATGCTTCATATCCTCCATGCTTCATATCCTCCATGCTTCATATCCTCCATGCTTCATATCCTCCATGCTTCATATCCTCCATGCTTCATATCCTCCATGCTTCATAAAATACCCAAGATGACCTTTTTGGTGCTTTTGCTTTAATAAAGGAAATGATAAATGATTTGGTTGTCTTATATTTATTGTCTTATAACGTGTGTGGTGTGTGTGTGTGGTGTGTGGTGTGTGGTGTGTGTGTGTGGTGTGTGTGTGTGTGTGGTGTGTGTGTGGTGTGTGTGGTGTGTGTGTGGTGTGTGTGTGGTGTGTGTGTGTGTGTGTGTGTGTGTGTGTGTGTGTGTGACACCATTTGTCAGTTCAGTCTTCTGTTAGTGTTTGTATGTAATTTGTTTGTCAGAAGTGCAGCACTTGGGCTGTTCTGTAAATGTTTAGGAAACAAACTAATTCTCGTTAAATTATGTCATATAAAGCGGTGATAGCAGATGGGGATCAGAGGTCGTAGGTCACATCACATGGGGCAGGTCTATACAGAGGTCGTAGGTCACGTCAAATGGGGCAGATCTATACAGACGTCGTAGGTCTCCTCACATGGGGCAGATCTATACAGAGGTCATTGGTCACGTCACACGGGGCAGATCTATACAGAGGTCGTAGGTCTCCTCACATGGGGCAGATCTATACAGAGGTCGTAGGTCTCATCACATGGGGCAGATCTATACAGAGGTTGTAGGTCTCATCACATGGGGCAGATCTATACAGAGGTCGTAGGTCTCGTCACACGGGGCAGATCTATACAGAGGTTGTAGGTCTCCTCACATGGGGCAGATCTATACAGAGGTCGTAGTTCTCGTCACACGGGGCAGATCTATACAGAGGTCGTAGGTCTCATCACATGGGGCAGATCTATACAGAGGTCGTAGGTCTCATCACATGGGGTAGGTCTCATCACATGGGGTAGATCTATACAGAGGTCGTAGGTCTCATCACATGGGGCAGATCTATACAGAGGTCGTAGGTCTCATCACATGGGGCAGATCTATACAGAGGTCGTAGGTCCCATCACATGGGGTTGATCTATACAGAGGTCGTAGGTCTCCTCACATGGGGCAGATCTTGATGCTGTCAGATGTCTGGCTGAACTGACCCAGAGCGAAGTCCAGTCCAACACCAACCCCACTTCCCACCCCGAAGGCCGCATACAGTGGCTGTGTAAAGTTGGCACGGAACGTGTGCAGGTGCCCCATGCTCTCCGCCACGCTATAGAACGCCAGGGTGCCCGCGTTGAGGTCCAGGAACAACCCCAGACGTGGCGAGTACGTCACCGGGATGTCCCTCTTCTCATTGTCATGCATTGCCGTGCAACACGTATCCGACAGCTCCAGGCTCCATGATTGGGCGTTGTAGCCAAGCCCCGCCCTGGCGTCCGCCCCCTTCCTGCTCAGGGCTCCATAAGCCACGCCCATTGATGACCCCTTCCCCCTCCAATCCACCTCCCAGTAACATCGCTGGGCGGAAAGGGGGGCCTGGCACAGCACCTGGGTCCAGCCGTCGAAGCGTTGGGGGCAGTCTGGGTAGGGCTGCCCTGCCCCCTGTAGGGTGGCCTTGGTGTTGCTCTCCGACAGGGTCAGACGCCGGTGGGCTGTTCTTGTGTCTAGGGTCAGGGTACAGGCATCTGGGGGAGGGAAGAGTGGAGGGATGGACGGATGAATAGTTAAGTTGTGGGGATAAGGACTTTGCAGATTTGGTTGTCAGATGTTGTGAGTACTCCTTCCCCTTGGCCCTAACCTTCTGAAGGTTTCAGATCTGAAAGTTGTAATCAATATGGTGGATGCTACAATGTTCATACCTTTCCCTTCATATCTGCGAACATGGAAGTGTGAGGGCCAAGGCCACACGGTAGGGAGCTAACTGGAACAGGCTGTATCTGTGTAGATGTTTAGCTGTTCTATACTCACACTGCAGGAACTCCTCTCTGCTCCTGGGCTCTGGGGCCTGGATGCTGGAGATGTCTATCTCCCTCACTACAGGAGACGAAGACAGGCAGTACGAGGGGAGAGGATCACAACCAGTGGTGGAAAAAGTACCCAACTTGAGTAAAAGTATACAGTAGATACTTCAATGGAGAGTTACTCCAGTAAAAGAGAAAGTCACCCAGTAAAACACTACTTTAGTAAAAGTCTAAAAGTATTTGGTTCTAAATATACATAAGTATCAAAAGTAAAAGTGTAAATCATTTCAAATTCCTTAAATTAAGCAAAGCAGACTGCACCATTTTCTAGTTTTTAAAATGTACAGATAGCAGGGGCACATTCCAACACTGAGACATCATTTACAAAAGACGTGTTTAGTGAGTCCGTCAGATCAGAGGCAGTAGGGATGACCACGTGTTCTCTGTTTAGTGAGTCGGTCAGATCAGAGGCAGTAGGGATGACCACATGTTCTCTGTTTAGTGAGTCCGTCAGATCAGAGGCAGTAGGGATGACCACGTGTTCTCTGTTTAGTGAGTCTGTCAGATCAGAGGCAGTAGGGATGACCAGGGATGTTCTCTGTTTAGTGAGTCCGTCAGATCAGAGGCAGTAGGGATGACCATGTGTTCTCTGTTTAGTGAGTCGGTCAGATCAGAGGCAGTAGGGATGACCACATGTTCTCTGTTTAGTGAGTCCGTCAGATCAGAGGCAGTAGGGATGACCACGTGTTCTCTGTTTAGTGAGTCCGTCAGATCAGAGGCAGTAGGGATGACCACGTGTTCTCTGTTTAGTGAGTCTGTCAGATCAGAGGCAGTAGGGATGACCAGGGATGTTCTCTGTTTAGTGAGTCCGTCAGATCAGAGGCAGTAGGGATGACCATGTGTTCTCTGTTTAGTGAGTCGGTCAGATCAGAGGCAGTAGGGATGACCACATGTTCTCTGTTTAGTGAGTCCGTCAGATCAGAGGCAGTAGGGATGACCACGTGTTCTCTGTTTAGTGAGTCGGTCAGATCAGAGGCAGTAGGGATGACCACATGTTCTCTGTTTAGTGAGTCCGTCAGATCAGAGGCAGTAGGGATGACCACGTGTTCTCTGTTTAGTGAGTCCGTCAGATCAGAGGCAGTAGGGATGACCACGTGTTCTCTGTTTAGTGAGTCTGTCAGATCAGAGGCAGTAGGGATGACCACGTGTTCTCTGTTTAGTGAGTCCGTCAGATCAGAGGCAGTAGGGATGACCACGTGTTCTCTGTTTAGTGAGTCCGTCAGATCAGAGGCAGTAGGGATGACCAGGGATGTTCTCTGTTTAGTGAGTCGGTCAGATCAGAGGCAGTAGGGATGACCATGTGTTCTCTGTTTAGTGAGTCGGTCAGATCAGAGGCAGTAGGGATGACCACGTGTTCTCTGTTTAGTGAGTCGGTCAGATCAGAGGCAGTAGGGATGACCACATGTTCTCTGTTTAGTGAGTCCGTCAGATCAGAGGCAGTAGGGATGACCACGTGTTCTCTGTTTAGTGAGTCCGTCAGATCAGAGGCAGTAGAGATGACCAGGGATGTTCTCTGTTTAGTGAGTCCGTCAGATCAGAGGCAGTAGGGATGACCAGGGATGTTCTCTGTTTAGTGAGTCCGTCAGATCAGAGGCAGTAGGGATGACCAGGGATGTTCTCTGTTTAGTGAGTCCGTCAGATCAGAGGCAGTAGGGATGACCAGGGATGTTCTCTGTTTAGTGAGTCCGTCAGATCAGAGGCAGTAGGGATGACCACGTGTTCTCTGTTTAGTGAGTCCGTCAGATCAGAGGCAGTAGGGATGACCACGTGTTCTCTGTTTAGTGAGTCCGTCAGATCAGAGGCAGTAGAGATGACCAGGGATGTTCTCTGTTTAGTGAGTCCGCCAGATCAGAGGCAGTAGAGATGACCACGTGTTCTCTGTTTAGTGAGTCCGTCAGATCAGAGGCAGTAGGGATGACCACGTGTTCTCTGTTTAGTGAGTCCGTCAGATCAGAGGCAGTAGGGATGACCACGTGTTCTCTGTTTAGTGAGTCGGTCAGATCAGAGGCAGTAGGGATGACCACGTGTTCTCTGTTTAGTGAGTCCGTCAGATCAGAGGCAGTAGGGATGACCACGTGTTCTCTGTTTAGTGAGTCCTCCAGACCAGAGGCAGTAGGGATGACCACGTGTTCTCTGTTTAGTGAGTCCGTCAGATCAGAGGCAGTAGGGATGACCACGTGTTCTCTGTTTAGTGAGTCCTCCAGACCAGAGGCAGTAGGGATGACCACATGTTCTCTGTTTAGTGAGTCTGTCAGATCAGAGGCAGTAGGGATGACCACGTGTTCTCTGTTTAGTGAGTCCGTCAGATCAGAGGCAGTAGGGATGACCACGTGTTCTCTGTTTAGTGAGTCTGTCAGATCAGAGGCAGTAGAGATGACCAGGGATGTTCTCTGTTTAGTGAGTCCGTCAGATCAGAGGCAGTAGGGATGACCACGTGTTCTCTTTATAAGTGTGTGAATTGGGCCATGTTCCTGCCCTGCTAAGCATTCAAAATGTAATGAGTACTTTTGGATGACAGTTAAAATATATGGAGTAAAAAGTACATTATTTATTTTAGGAATGTATTGGAGTAAAAGTTGTCAAAAATATAAATAGTAAAGTACAGATACTCCAAGAAACTACTTAAGTAGTATTTGAAAGTATTTTTAATTAAGTACTTTACACCACTGATCACAACAAGGGTAACCGTAAATATAGGGCAATATGCTTTCCTCAGATGTCGAGAGGAAGAACTGGAGAATGAAGAAAAGGAATGAATGATGACTCACATGCAGGGAAAGCTGGCATCTGATTCATGATGGGGTCAGGGGTCGGCGGATCCAGGAAAAGACTGGTATTCACTTCCGGTTGGGATTCAGTCAGTGCACCCATCCCCCCTGTCAAAACAGTATGTTTATAGCCATGATTTTCAAACAATGTGCTGTGGCACCAGCAAGGTACATTATACAGTGTCTACACTGGAGAAAGGCTAGTAAGACCAGGGTTTATGACCTCTGATGGGGTTAAAGCGGTGAGGGTCGGGACCATAGAGATATATAGAGGACTCATCTTTGTATCTGTGCCATTAAAGAGTCTGTGGCAGCATGGGCAGCGCCATTGAGGCAATTTCCATTTTCCCGATTGGCTGATCCCTCCTCATGATCCGTTGTACATGACTCCAAGAATGTCACAAGGAGGGATTATCCAGTGGACTTGAAAGCCACCCAGTTGACTACATTAAAATGCTGAAAGCCCTCAATGGTGATGCCTGTGCTAATATGGCCTTTTGGCTACTAGAGGCTTCAATCATTCTCTCGGGTCGGGACTCACATGGGTCAACTCCACCAGTGTTGTTGTTGACTGGCCCAGGTGCCGGTGTGGCACGTCGATGGGAGCGGAAGAGACTTGCTATGGATCCCATCCGGCTGAAAGCTCCTGAGGCTGGGGTGGCTTGGGTAACAGCACTGGGGGTAGGGGTGGTGGTGGGTTCTGGTCTGGGTGTCTCTCTCCGGCTGGGCGTAGGTCTGGCTGGCTCTCTACGACTTGGAGTGGGACTGGGACTGGCTGGCTCTCTACGACTTGGAGTGGGACTGGGACTGGCTGGCTCTCTACGACTTGGAGTGGGACTGGGACTGGCTGGCTCTCTACGACTTGGAGTGGGACTGGGACTGCGTCTGCGCGTCTCTCTTCGACTTTGGGTAGGGCTATTTCTGGCTGGCTTTTTCCGCCTCTGAGTGGGACTAGATCTGGTGCTTGGTCTGGGGGCTGCCTCTCTGGCTGTGGAGAGACGAGAGGTATTACTGGGTGAGCATGGCTTGATAAGTCTAGAGGCGTCCACATAGGTTCGGTTTGCTTCTAGCAGAACTCGGCTAGGTGAAACGAACGTCTGACGTCTTGCTTGAAAAATCTCAGTATTACTGTTTGGTCCGGCTTGAGCCACTGTAGCAACAATATACCCAGTAACACTTCCTCAACATAGAAGAAAATAATAAAGATAAATCAAGAAATCTGTATTTATCTTTTATGTTTTTTGCCAGGAAGATCCTAGTCGCGCAATTTTACATCTAACTAAAATGTTTGGTGCGGTATTTCTCAAGTGGAAAAATGTGCATTAAAACTAGCCAGCAAACAATCCCGTTCATTGCTCCCACTCCTACTAGGAGCAGTACCTAGTCCAGTAATACCATTGACCAATCACAGACGAAGGGGCGTAGACTTCGGACGAACGAACATTGACTTGCCTCAAGGAAAAATGTTGCGTTGCCGAACAGCTGAACCAAAGCGTCACAACGTTTCATCATAATAAATGCTTAAACTGTTTCGACTATGAAACATACAGTAAGTTTAACGCCTGTCGCGTGCTTCCCAGTCGAAACAGTTCCATCATATATTATGAAACATACAGTAAGTTTAACGCCTGTCGCGTGCTTCCCAGTCGAAACAGTTCCATCATATATTATGAAACATACAGTAAGCTTAACGCCTGTCGCGTGCTTCCCAGTCGAAACAGTTCCATCATATATTATGAAACATACAGTAAGTTTAACTCCTGTTGCGTGCTTCCCAGTCGAAACAGTTCCATCATATATTATGAAACATACAGTAAGCTTAACGCCTGTCGCGTGCTTCCCAGTCGAAACAGTTCCATCATATATTATGAAACATACAGTAAGCTTAACGCCTGTCGCGTGCTTCCCAGTCGAAACAGTTCCATCATATATTATGAAACATACAGTAAGCTTAACGCCTGTCGCGTGCTTCCCAGTCGAAACAGTTCCATCATATATTATGAAACATACAGTAAGCTTAACGCCTGTCGCGTGCTTCCCAGTCGAAACAGTTCCATCATATATTATGAAACATACAGTAAGCTTAACGCCTGTCGCGTGCTTCCCAGTCGAAACAGTTCCATCATATATTATGAAACATACAGTAAGCTTAACGCCTGTCGCGTGCTTCCCAGTCGAAACAGTTCCATCATATATTATGAAACATACAGTAAGCTTAACGCCTGTCGCGTGCTTCCCAGTCGAAACAGTTCCATCATATATTATGAAACATACAGTAAGCTTAACGCCTGTCGCGTGCTTCCCAGTCGAAACAGTTCCATCATATATTATGAAACATACAGTAAGCTTAACGCCTGTCGCGTGCTTCCCAGTCGAAACAGTTCCATCATATATTATGAAACATACAGTAAGCTTAACGCCTGTCGCGTGCTTCCCAGTCGAAACAGTTCCATCATATATTATGAAACATACAGTAAGCTTAACGCCTGTCGCGTGCTTCCCAGTCGAAACAGTTCCATCATATATTATGAAACATACAGTAAGCTTAACGCCTGTCGCGTGCTTCCCAGTCGAAACAGTTCCATCATATATTATGAAACATACAGTAAGCTTAACGCCTGTCGCGTGCTTCCCAGTCGAAACAGTTCCATCATATATTATGAAACATACAGTAAGCTTAAAGCCTGTCGCGTGCTTCCCAGTCGAAACAGTTCCATCATATATTATGAAACATTTCTGTGACGTTTTGGTTGGTTTTGGTGTTCGCCGGGCGTTTACTTGGCTGTTGGCATACACTACATTTTCTCCAGAGGCAAGTGGAAGTTCGGTAGCCAAAGTCTATACGCCCCTTAGTCAGAGATTGGTCAACAGGACTACTCTTAGTAAGAGTGGGAACTATAGATGGGATTCTTCAATTAAGTGTTTGTCATTCAACAAGAGATGACTAGTTTTCATGTAGATTTTTTCACTTGAGAAATACTGCACCAAACATCTTTAGATAGATGTGAAATGATGCGACTAAGACCTTATTGGCAAAAACGTCAAAATGAATGACACATTTCCTGATTTATCTTAGATTAATCCAGACTATTTTGAGAAAGTATTACTGGGTATGTTGTTGCTACGGTGCTTCAAGAGGGACAAACAACAGTAATGTTGAAGCTTTTTCTCCTTTTTTAAGCGACGGTCATGAGGGAGTACGTTTTGCTCGTAGCAAACCAAACCTATGTATCCGGACACCTTTCTGATTGCATAGAGAGAGAATGAGAGGAAACGCGAGGCAGTTGAGTAGATTTTATAAACACTCTAATGATGACTGAATTTGTAGTATTGGTCAAGACCACCTAAGGGAGGTGGTCAGAGATACATTTATGGAACTGATATCTGCAGTTATTCTGAAGAGGTTCAGGATGTGACACAGTACGGATGGAGGAGACAGGAAGAAGGAGCATACACAGATGATAAGGAAATGTTCCTCTTGTGAGGCAGGCCAACCTGTGGAACCGGTTATGTTCACAAATAAATTCTGGGCTTTGTGTGTGTGTGTGTGTGTGTGTGTGTGTGTGTGTGTGTGTGTGTGTGTGTGTGTGTGTGTGTGTGTGTGTGTGTGTGTGTGTGTGTGTGTGTGTGTGTGTGTGTGTGTGTGTGTGTGTGTGTGTGTCTGTGTGTGTGTGTGTGTGTGTGCGTTTGCATGTGTGTGTGTGTGTGTGTGTGTGTGCGTTTGCATGTGTGTGTGTGTGTGTGTGTCTGTGTGTGTGTGTCTGTGTGTGTGTGTGTGTGTGTGTGCGTTTGAATGTGTGTGTGTGTGTGTGTGTGTGTGTGTGTGTGTGTGTCTGTGTGTGTGTGTGTCTGTGTGTGTGTCTGTCTGTGTGTCTGTGTGTCTGTGTGTCTGTGTGTCTGTGTGTCTGTGTGTCTGTGTGTCTGTGTGTGTGTTACCTGGTTCTCTCTCCTCTCTCCTCGGCCTGTCTCTGTCAGCTAAAGGAAAGAGGTAGAAGAGAGTTTAAACCCCTTTGCACGCAAACACACACACACACACACACGCAAACACACACACACACGCAAACACACACACACACGCAAACACACACACACATGCAAACACACACACACATGCAAACACACACACACATGCAAACCCACACACACACATGCAAACGCACACACACACACATGCAAACGCACACACACACACACACACACACACATGCAAACGCACACACACGCAAACACACACACACACACACGTCTGACCTCGTGGTTCCTCTCTGCTCCTAACATCCTGAGAGCGCAGGCCTACACCTACAGAAGGAAACATGATTAAGCTGATCTAATGTTTGATCATGATCGTCATAGTGAGATTTGTAATGAAACTAGCCCTACCACGTGAGTTAGGACCTCGAACCGCCACGGAGACAGTCGGTGTGGGAGCTGAAACAGGACGACCAACGTACACATCATTATGTGTCATTCAATGACCTATCACAAACCGCATGTTAAAACCGATACAGGAAACAGTCGCTACAGTACATACCTGCAGGACGGTTGTTGTTTGTTGTTGTTGTTTTGGATCCCAGACCAGAAAACACTGAGGAATAGTCATTGAAAATAAAAAGGCACAACACTCACCATGAAAAACATACTGTTTAACCATTAAAAACATACTGTTTAACTATTAAAAACATACTGTTTAACCATTAAAAACATACTGTTTAACCATTAAAACATACTGTTGAACCATGGAAAACATACTGTTGAACCATGGAAAACATACTGTTTAACTATTAAAAACATACTGTTGAACCATGAAAAACATACTGTTGAACCATGAAAAACATACTGTTGAACCATGAAAAACATACTGTTTAACCATTAAAACATACTGTTGAACCATTAAAAACATACTGTTGAACCATTAAAAACATACTGTTGAACCATGGAAAACATACTGTTTAAGTGTTTTCTTTCAAAAACTGTCAAGAATATGCATAGTCGAGCATCTTTTCGTGACAAAATATCGCGCTTAAAACGGGAACGTTTTTTATCCAAAAATTAAATAGCGCCCCTAGAGATCCAACAGGTTAACCATGAAAAACATACTGTTTAACCATGAAAAACATACTGTTTAACCATTAAAAACATACTGTTTAACCATGAAAAACATACTGTTGAACCATGAAAAACATACTGTTGAACCATGAAAAACATACTGTTTAACCATGAAAAACATACTGTTTAACCATTAAAAACATACTGTTTAACCATTAAAAACATACTGTTGAACCATGAAAAACATACTGTTTAACCATGAAAAACATACTGTTTAACCATGAAAAACATTAAAAACATACTGTTTAACCATGAAAAACATACTGTTTAACCATGAAAAACATACTGTTTAACCATGAAAAACATACTGTTGAACCATGAAAAACATACTGTTTAACCATTAAAAACATACTGTTTAACCATTAAAAACATACTGTTGAACCATTAAAAACATACTGTTGAACCATGAAAAACATACTGTTTAACCATGAAAAACATACTGTTGAACCATGAAAAACATACTGTTTAACCATGAAAAACATACTGTTTAACCATTAAAAACATACTGTTTAACCATGAAAAACATACTGTTTAACCATTAAAAACATACTGTAACTATTAAAAACATACTGTTTAACCATTAAAAACATACTGTAACTATTAAAAACATACTGTTTAACCATTAAAAACATACTGTAACTATTAAAAACCTTTTGTTTAACTATTAAAAACCTGACTATGATGATCCTTCACCAGGAACAATAAATCATTATTTCAAGTTAGGTATTTCATATCCAAACTGCACAATTAATGATGATGACCAATCACTCAACTAGACAAGTGAAAAGACCAGCACCAAAAGGAACAGGCACTGAGTATAAAGCATTTGCACTGCGGAAATTAAATATTGCCTTTCCTCACATTATTTGCTGTTGACTAAAATGTCCAATTCAGATTAGTTCACAATCTCAGTGAATTATTAAAGTCCAACTCAAACTACCAATAAAGAAATGGGAAAACTACTCACAACTCCTGAACCCTCCCGTCTTCTGGACGCCATTTTTTTTTGCTATGATGGGGAAAACAGTGCAGTGAGTAAGTACAGTCTGTCCATCCACAATTTAAATGTTTATTGATAATCGATGGCTTCTAGCTCTGGTCCAGGGCATTACGAGTGGCTTGCTTATGCTGAGCCTTCTTCAAGCCCCACAGAACACCCTGGACCAGAGCTAGAGACATCCTCTGGACCAGAACTCACCTTTGTCTCCTAAGGTGAACAGTGTTGTGTCATTCACTGAAGAGAAGGATGAGAAATTACAGTTTATTAACTCATTGACATTGTATTGATCCACTGATATCAGTCTAAAACACAGTGCGGAAAAAATACTCTGTCTTTATGACAAGATTTATAGTGAACAAGGTAATGGTGATGGAGATCACTGCTAGTCGTGCCCTTTGTGTGTGTGTGAGTCGATATGTGTGTGTCGTGTGTGTGTGTGTGTGTGTGTAGTATGCATGTCCTCCACTCTGACACACCTGTCTTGGTGATCTTGCCCAGTTCCACGTTGCACATGTCCTCCACTCTCTCCCGTAAGTTCAGGATGGCTTCACGTACAGGCTCAAACGTAGCCTCTGGATTGGCCACCACACACGACAGATCATTACACTCAAACGGGCTGCACAGAGACTCACAGGTCTGGAGGGCGGCGCACAGGAGAAGGAGGAGGTGGATAAGGAGAATGAGGAGAAGAGGATGGAATGGAAGAGGGCAGAGATGGAGAATGAGGAGAAGAGGATGGGATGGAAGAGGGCAGAGAAGCAGAATGAGGAGAAGAGGATGGGATGGAAGAGGGCAGAGATGGAGAATGAGGAGAAGAGGTTGGGATGGAAGAGGGCAGAGATGGAGAATGAGGAGAAGAGGATGGGATGGAAGAGGGCAGAGATGGAGAATGAGGAGAAGAGGATGGGATGGAAGAGGGCAGGGATGGAGAATGAGGAGAAGAGGATGGGATGGAAGAGGGCAGAGAAGGAGAATGAGGAGAAGAGGATGGGATGGAAGAGGGCAGAGATGGAGAATGAGGAGAAGAGGATGGGATGGAAGAGGGCAGAGATGGAGAATGAGGAGAAGAGGATGGGATGGAAGTGGGCAGAGATGGAGAATGAGGAGAAGAGGATGGGATGGAAGAGGGCAGAGATGGAGAATGGGGAGAAGAGGATGGGATGGAAGAGGGCAGAGATGGAGAATGAGGAGAAGAGGATTGGATGGAAGAGGGCAGAGATGGAGAATGAGGAGAAGAGGATGGGATGGAAGAGGGCAGAGATGGAGAATGAGGAGAAGAGGATGGGATGGAAGAGGGCAGAGATGGAGAATGAGGAGAAGAGGATGGGATGGAAGAGGGCAGAGATGGAGAATGAGGAGAAGAGGATGGGATGGAAGAGGGCAGAGATGGAGAATGAGGAGAAGAGGATGGGATGGAAGAGGGCAGAGATGGAGAATGAGGAGAAGAGGATGGGATGGAAGAGGGCAGAGATGGAGAATGGGGAGAAGAGGATGGGATGGAAGAGGGCAGAGATGGAGAATGAGGAGAAGAGGATGGGATGGAAGAGGGCAGAGATGGAGAATGAGGAGAAGATGGAGAATGAGGAGAAGAGGATGGGATGGAAGAGGGCAGAGATGGAGAATGAGGAGAAGAGGATGGGATGGAAGAGGGCAGAGATGGAGAATGAGGAGAAGAGGATGGGATGGAAGAGGGCAGAGATGGAGAAATGAGGAGAAGAGGATGGGATGGAAGAGGGCAGAGATGGAGAATGAGGAGAAGAGGATGGGATGGAAGAGGGCAGAGATGGAGAATGGGGAGAAGAGGATGGGATGGAAGAGGGCAGAGATGGAGAATGGGGAGAAGAGGATGGGATGGAAGAGGGCAGAGATGGAGAATGAGGAGAAGAGGATGGCATGGAAGAGGGCAGAGATGGAGAATGAGGAGAAGAGGATGGGATGGAAGAGGGCAGAGATGGAGAATGAGGAGAAGAGGATTGGATGGAAGAGGGCAGAGATGGAGAATGAGGAGAAGAGGATGGGATGGAAGTGGGCAGAGATGGAGAATGAGGAGAAGAGGATGGGATGGAAGAGGGCAGAGATGGAGAATGAGGAGAAGAGGATGGGATGGAAGAGGGCAGAGATGGAGAATGAGGAGAAGAGGATGGGATGGAAGAGGGCAGAGATGGAGAATGAGGAGAAGAGGATGGGATGGAAGAGGGCAGAGATGGAGAATGAGGAGAAGAGGATGGGATGGAAGAGGGCAGAGATGGAGAATGAGGAGAAGAGGATGGGATGGAAGAGGGCAGAGATGGAGAATGAGGAGAAGAGGATGGGATGGAAGAGGGCAGAGATGGAGAATGAGGAGAAGAGGATGGGATGGAAGAGGGCAGAGATGGAGAATGAGGAGAAGAGGATGGGATGGAAGAGGGCAGAGATGGAGAATGAGGAGAAGAGGATGGGATGGAAGAGGGCAGAGATGGAGAATGAGGAGAAGAGGATGGGATGGAAGAGGGTAGAGATGGAGAATGAGGAGAAGAGGATGGGATGGAAGAGGGCAGAGATGGAGAATGAGGAGAAGAGGATGGGATGGAAGAGGGCAGAGATGGAGAATGAGGAGAAGAGGATGGGATGGAAGAGGGCAGAGATGGAGAATGAGGAGAGGAGGATGGGATGGAAGAGGGCAGAGATGGAGAATGAGGAGAAGAGGATGGGATGGAAGAGGGCAGAGATGGAGAATGAGGAGAAGAGGATGGGATGGAAGAGGGCAGAGATGGAGAATGAGGAGAAGAGGATGGGATGGAAGAGGGCAGAGATGGAGAATGGGGAGAAGAGGATGGGATGGAAGAGGGCAGAGATGGAGAATGAGGAGAAGAGGATGGAATGGAAGAGGGCAGAGATGGAGAATGAGGAGAAGAGGATGGGATGGAAGAGGGCAGAGATGGAGAATGGGGAGAAGAGGATGGGATGGAAGAGGGCAGAGATGGAGAATGAGGAGAAGAGGATGGGATGGAAGAGGGCAGAGATGGAGAAATGAGGAGAAGAGGATGGGATGGAAGAGGGCAGAGATGGAGAATGAGGAGAAGAGGATGGGATGGAAGAGGGCAGAGATGGAGAATGAGGAGAAGAGGATGGGATGGAAGAGGGCAGAGATGGAGAATGAGGAGAAGAGGATGGGATGGAAGAGGGCAGAGATGGAGAATGAGGAGAAGAGGATGGGATGGAAGAGGGCAGAGATGGAGAATGAGGAGAAGAGGATGGGATGGAAGAGGGCAGAGATGGAGAATGGGGAGAAGAGGATGGGATGGAAGAGGGCAGAGATGGAGAATGAGGAGAAGAGGATGGGATGGAAGAGGGCAGAGATGGAGAATGAGGAGAAGAGGATGGGATGGAAGAGGGCAGAGATGGAGAATGAGGAGAAGAGGATGGGATGGAAGAGGGCAGAGATGGAGAATGGGGAGAAGAGGATGGGATGGAAGAGGGCAGAGATGGAGAATGAGGAGAAGAGGATGGGATGGAAGAGGGCAGAGATGGAGAATGAGGAGAAGAGGATGGGATGGAAGAGGGCAGAGATGGAGAAATGAAGACAGAAAGAGAAGACTTTTTCTTTTGTGATCGAAGCTCCACATTTCAAACATGACTAGGACAATGCTGCTTTTTAACTATTGTCCCATCCCAGATGTGGTCTTTCACACCCTGGCAGCCATGTCCAATATGGCCATCAACCAGCTGCATGCAGCTGAAGTGGATCATAAAATATATTAAAAAATATATATAAAAGGTACCAGAAAGAGACAAGCGTCCTACCTCCAGGAAGTGGATGTTGTCTTCACAGCGGAACACCTCCTTCATGTCCTTGTCTCTCCTCTTCAGCTCCGAGATCTCGGCCTCCAGCTTGTTCACCACGTCCTGGGCCTCGCTTACTTTCTCCTGCCCAGCCTGGTTCATCACACCCTCCACCAGCTCCTGGAGCCTCTCCACTGAGCGCTGGAGCTCCGACAGCACCGTCTCTGTGTCATCATGCACCCTGTCTGCTGAGCGCTGGGGACACAAACACAGGTATGAAGACATACGCACACTGGTACTGTATGGAGGTGGATAGAAAGGTACTCACTGAGGAACACACACACACACACACACACACACACACACACACCTACGCACTGGTGTAGTGAGGTGTAATGGAGTGTGGTGTGGTATGTAGTGTGGTATAGTGTAGTGTGGTATAGTGTAGTGTAGTGTAGTGGGGTATAGTGTAGTGGGGTGTAGTGTGGTATAGTGTAGTGGGGTGTAGTGTAGTGGGGTGTAGTGTGGTATAGTGTAGTGGGGTGTAGTGTGGTATAGTGTAGTGGGGTATAGTGTAGTGGGGTGTAGTGTGGTATAGTGTAGTGGGGTGTAGTGTAGTGGGGTGTAGTGTAGTGTGGTATAGTGTAGTGTGGTATAGTGTAGTGGGGTGTAGTGTAGTGGGGTATAGTGTAGTGGGGTGTAGTGTGGTATAGTGTAGTGGGGTGTAGTGGGGTGTAGTGGGGTGTAGTGTAGTGGGATGTAGTGTGGTATAGTGTAGTGTAGTGGGGTGTAGTGTACTGGGGTATAGTGTAGTGGGGTGTAGTGTGGTATAGTGTAGTGGGGTGTAGTGGGGTGTAGTGTAGTGGGATGTAGTGTGGTATAGTGTAGTGGGATGTAGTGTGGTATAGTGTAGTGGGGTGTAGTGGGGTATAGTGTAGTGGGGTGTAGTGGGGTGTTGTGGGGTTTGGTGTAATGTGGTGTGGTGGGGTTTAGAGTAGTGGGGTGTAGTGGGGTGTAGTGTAGTGGGGTGTAGTGGGGTTTGGTGTGGTGTGGTGTGGTGGGGTTTAGTGGGGTGTAGTGGGGTATAGTGTAGTGGGGTGTAGTGTAGTGGGGTGTAGTGTAGTGGGGTGTAGTGGGGTTTGGTGTGGTGTGGTGTGGTGGGGTTTAGTGTAGTGGGGTGTAGTGGGGTTTGGTGTGGTGTGGTGTGGTGCGGTTTAGTGGGGTGTAGTGGGGTATAGTGTAGTGGGGTGTTGTGGGGTTTGGTGTAATGTGGTGTGGTGGGGTGTAGTGTAGTGGGGTGTAGTGGGGTGTGGTGTGGTGTGGTGGGGTGTGGTGTGGTGTGGTGTGGTTTAGTGGGGTGTAGTGTAGTGTGGTATAGTGTATTGGGGTGTAGTGTGGTATAGTGTAGTGGGGTATAGTGTGGTATAGTGTAGTGGGGTGTAGTGGGGTATAGTGTAGTGGGGTGTTGTGGGGTTTGGTGTAATGTGGTGTGGTGGGGTGTAGTGTAGTGGGGTGTAGTGGGGTTTGGTGTGGTGTGGTGTGGTGTGGTTTAGTGGGGTGTAGTGTAGTGTGGTATAGTGTATTGGGGTGTAGTGTGGTATAGTGTAGTGGGGTATAGTGTGGTATAGTGTAGTGGGGTGTAGTGTGGTATAGTGTAGTGGGGTATAGTGTGGTATAGTGTAGTGGGGTGTAGTGGGGTATAGTGTAGTGGGGTGTTGTGGGGTTTGGTGTAATGTGGTGTGGTGGGGTTTAGAGTAGTGGGGTGTAGTGTAGTGGGGTGTAGTGGGGTTTGGTGTGGTGTGGTGTGGTGGGGTTTAGTGGGGTGTAGTGTAGTGTGTCCTAAGCCCTTACCTTTGTTGCCTCCAGCATCTTCTTCATGTCTTTCAGCTCTCCTTCTCTTTCTTTCAGTCTCTGATGATTCTCTGTCTGCACCTCAGCCAGCTCTTTCTGCAAAACACAGTCACATCAACTCACTCCTGAATGGACTGGAATGCAGTCTGGAATGCTCACTGGCCCACAAAGACAACTACATAATCACTTAAGATATGGCACCACCTTACTCTACACACACACACACACACCCACACACACACACACACACACACACACACACACACACACACACACACACACACACACACACACACACACACACACACACACACACACACACACAGACACACACTTCTAATGAATCACCACAGCAAAGGCTGAATGAGAGGCAGTTTCTAGGTGTGTCCAGATCAGCTGTGATGGGACACAGACCAGCAGCCTGTATGAATGTTTTGATCAGACTGTATTTACAGGTTTGTGTGGAGTGAGTCTGTACATGGTGGTGTGTTTGATTAATATTATAATAATAATATATACCATTTAGTAAACGCTTTCATCCAAAATGACTTACGGGTATGTGTGGCCCCAGCGGGAATCGAACCTTGGCTTTGCATACAGAGCCACACAGGACCTGATTGGGTGTTGTTTTGTTGTAAAGGTCATGAGTAACCTTGCCTGAGACCTGAAGACTTGTGTTAGCTCCCAGAGCGAATGACTAGCCTTTGGTTCAGCGGAATAACACAGTCTTATGCCAGGCAGTTGATCACATTAGTGGGTGGGTATGGTGGTGTCCATGTACAGCGCATTCGGGAAGTATTTCAGACCACTTGACTTTTTCCACATTTTGTTACGTTACAGCCTTATTCTAAAATGGATTAAATAAATACAAATTATTCACCAATCTACACACAATACCGCACAATGACGAAGCGAAAACAGGTTTTTAGACATTTTTGCAAATGTATTACAAAAAAAACCTTATTTACATAAGTATTCAGACCCTTTGCTATGAGACTCAAAATTAAGCTCAAGTGCATCCTGTTTCCATTGATCATCTTTGAGATGTTTCTACAACTTGATTGGTGTCAAACTGTGGTAAATTCAATTGATTGGACATGATTTTGAAAGGCACAGTTGACAGTGCATGTCAGAGCAAATACCAATACCATCATTAGGTCGAATGAATTGGCCGTAGAGCTCCGAGACAGGATTGTGTCTAGGCACAGATCTGGGGAAGGGTACCAAAGAAATGTCTGCAGCATTGAAGATACACAAGAACACAGTGGGCTCCATCATTCTGAAATGAAAGAAGTTTAGAACCACCAAGACTCTTCCTAGAGCTGGTCGTCGGCCAAATTGAGCAATCGGGGGAGAAGAGCCTTGATCAGGGAGGTGAGCAAGAACCCGAGGGTCACTCTGACAGAGCTCCAGAGTTCCTCTGTGGAGATGGGAGAACCTTCCATAAAGACAACCATCTCTGCAGCATTCCACCAATCAGGCCTTTATGGTAGAGTGGCCAGACGGAACCCCCTCCTCAGTAAAAGGCACAAGACAGCCCGCTTGGAGTTTGCCAAAAGGCACCTAAAGGACTCTTAGATCATGAGAAACAAGATTCTCTGGTCTGATGAAACCAAGATTGAACTCTTTGGCCTGAATGCCAAGTGTCACGTCAGGAGGAAACCTGGCACCATCCCCAAGGTGAAGCACAGTGGTGGCAGGATCATGCTGTGGGGATGTTTTTCAGTGGCAGGGACTGGGAGACTAGTCAGGATCGAGGGAAAGATGAACGGAGCAGAGTACAGAGAGATCCTTGATGACACCTGATCCAAAACACTCAGGACTGGGGTGAAGGTTCATCTTCCAACAGGACAACAACCCTAAGCACACAGCCAAGAAAACACAGGAGTGGCTTCGGGACAAGTCTCTGAATGTCCTTGAGTGGCCCAGCCAGAGCCCGGACTTGAACCCGATCTAGCATCTCTGGATAGACCTGAAAATAGCTGTGCAGCGATTGCTCCCCATCCAACCTGACAGAGTTTGAGAGGATCTGTAGAGAAGAATGGGAGAAACACCCCAACCAACCTGACAAAGCTTGAGACAATATGCAGAGAAGAATAGTAGAAACTCCTGAAATACAGGTGTGACAAGCTTGTAGCGTCATAACCAAGAAGACTCAGGGCTGTAATCGGTGCCAAATGTGCTTCAACAAAGTACTGAGTAAAGGGTCTGAAAAATTTATGCAAATGTGATATTTCAGTTTTATATTTGAATACATTTGAACAAAATCCTAAAAATCTGTTTTCGCTTTGTCATTATGGGGTATTGTTTGTATATTGTTTGAGAATATATAAAAATAATTGAATTTAGAATAAGGCTGTAACGTAACAAAATGTGGAAAAAATGAATACTTTCCGAATGCACTGTATGTCTGAGGGCTTACCTGTCTCTCTGTGCGCTCTGCCTTGGTGGAGGTGGTCTCATGGTCCTTGTGCTGGTTACTGGTGCACAGCCAGCACACAAAAATCTGGCACTGGCGACAGTAGAACTCCTGCAGGTACTTGTGCTCGGTACAGATCTTCTGCGCCAGCTTGCCCGTGGGCGCAATCAGCTCATGCTTTTTCAACTCCGCTTTCATCTGATGCGGTTTCAGGTGGGCCTCGCAGTAGGACGCCATACACACCAGGCAAGACTTCACCGCAGCCCGCTGATCTCCAGCGCCGTGGCACATGTCACAGGGCACGGCCATGGCTGGCAGCCTGCTGACACCACCACTACGGGAACTTCCCTTGGCTCTACCCATGGTGTTGGCACGGTGGGCGCTCCGGATGGACTCCCTGGCGGAGGTGGTGAGGGCCCCCTTGCGGAGCTGCTCCACGGCCTCTGCCAGCATGGTGTTCCTGGACAAGGAGGGCTTGGGACAGAATGTCTGGCGGCACTGGGGGCAGCTGTAGACTCCAGGGGAGCGAGGGTTGTCCTTGCTCCAGTAGTCCTTGATGCAGCCCATGCAGTAGCTGTGGCCACACGGGATGGTGACTGGCTCATTGGGGAGGTCCAGGCACACAGGACAGTTGAACTGCTCCTCCGTCCACAGATTACCACTCATAGTGAGACCACAGGTAGCAGAGGTGAATGTAGACTATTACAAAGAGAGAGAGCAGAAGAGAGAGAGTGACAGAGAGAATAGAGAAAGGCAACTGAGAGGAAAAAGTTGAGGTAGAGATGGATGAAAACAGAAATGGGTAGAATCAGAAAGAATGCTGTACACACAGAGAGATATGTAGCTACAGAGCAAAGACACACAGAGAGATATGTAGCTACAGAAAAAAGACACACAGAGAGATATGTAGCTACAGAGCAGAGACACACAGAGAGATATGTAGCTACAGAGCAAAGACACACAGAGAGATATGTAGCTACAGAGCAGACACACAGAGAGATATGTAGCTACAGAGCAGAGACACACAGAGATATGAGGTATAAGACAGAGGTATGACTCTGTCCAGGGTGTTAGTCAGAGAGTGTTGATCTCATATGAGATGGACCAATGGTGTTGTCGGAATAAAAGGAAGACAGGTAGAAGGGCGGGGCTAGAGTCACAGAGCTGGTTTAGGGAGAAAAACAGGAGGGGATGAGTTTCTTTGTGATGTCACATACCATTACAGTAAATAGAATAGAATGTCACCGGAATGTTACAGTAACTAGAATAGAAGGTCACTGGAATGTTACAGTAACTAGAATAGAATGTCACCAGCATGTTACAGTAAATAGAATAGAATGTCACCGGAATATTACAGTAACTAGAATAGAAGGTCACCGGAATGTTACAGTAACTAGAATAGAATGTCACCAGCATGTTACAGTAACTAGAATAGAAGGTCACCGGAATGTTACAGTAACTAGAAAAGAATGTCACCAGCATGTTACAGTAACTAGAATAGAAGGTCACCGGCATGCTACAATAACTAGAAAGAATGTCATAGGCATGCTACAGTAACTAGAAAGGTAATTGGCATGTTACAGTAACTAGAATAGAAGGTCACCGACATGCTACAGTAACTAGAATAGAAGGTCACCGGCATGTTAAAGTAATTACAATAGAAGGTCACTTGCATGCTACAGTAACTAGAAAGAAGGTCACCGGCATGTTACAGTAACTAGAATAGAAGGTCACCGACATGTTACAGTAACTAGAAAGAACGTCACCGGCATGTCACATTAACTAGAAAGAAGGTCACTGGGATACTGCAGTAATTAGAATAGAAGGTCGCTGGCATGCTACAGTAAATAGAAAGAAGGTCACCGGCATGCTAGAGTGACTAGAAAGGTCACCAGCATGTTACGGTAACTAGAATAGAAAGTCACTGTTATGCTACAGTAACTAGAAAGAAGGTCACCTGCTTGTTACAGTAACTAGAAAAGAAGGTCACCGGCATGTTACAGTAACTAGAATAGAAGGTCACCGGCATGTTACAGTAACTAGAATAGAAGGTCACCGGCATGTTACAGTAACAAGAATAGAAGGTCACCGGCATGTTACAGTAACTAGAATAGAAGGTCACCGGCATGTCACAGTAACAAGAATAGAAGGTCACCGGCATGTTACAGTAACTAGAATAGAAGGTCACCGGCATGTTACAGTAACTAGAATAGAAGGTCACCGGCATGTCACAGTAACAAGAATAGAAGGTCACCGGCATGTTACAGTAACTAGAATAGAAGGTCACCGGCATGTTACAGTAACTAGAATAGAAGGTCACCGGCACGTTACAGTAACTAGAATAGAAGGTCACCGGCACGTTACAGTAACTAGAATAAAGGTCACCATTACAGTAACAAAACAATAAAGAAAGTCACATGCTTCCTTCCTTGCCTATCAGCTGATTATACCTAGACCATTCCACTATAGGTGAACTCTCTCTGTCTCTTTCTCTCCCTCCATCTCTTTCTCTAAAAACAACATAGTGTGTGAAAACAGACGCTAGGTGGAAGTGGTGATCTGACCAAGCCTGTCTTCAACCAGTAGAGAACACAGGAGGCTAGTGACACCTTCATTGGGGAGGATAGGCTCGTGGTAATGACTGGAGCTGAATCAGTGGAATGGTATCAAATACACCAAACACATGGTTTCCATGGTTTCCATGTGTTTGATGCCATTCCATTCGCTCCATTCCAGCCATTAGTATGAGCCGTCCTCCCCTCAGCAGCCTCCACTAGTAGAGGCCTACCATCCTCACTGTGAAGTGGTGATCTGAACAAGCCTGTCAACAACCAGTAGAGGTCTACCATCCTCACTGTCTGTATGTGTCATGTGCATTTGACCAATCAACCTTCCCTTCCCTATTGCTGTCTTACTCCATAATATCCATCCATTGTTATGGCGTCTACCTCCACTGCAAGGTGTGCATTTTCATTCTCTAATGCCAGGCCTAATTCAGTTCATTTGCATCTTACCTGGGCGTTGTAGGGTTGGGCTCATTAGCATACCTGTGAAAAGACAGATGCGACCCCTCCTGTCTCCGCCTCCAGTATCTACGCTGCAGTAGTATCAGAGGCCTAGGGTAAGTCTGTTATATCTGCTGTCATTCTCCTGTCTTATCCGGTGTCCTGTGTGAATTTGCTCCCTCTAATTCTCTCTCTTGGATGGTAGGCCTCTACCGCACCTGCTTTCTCTTCTTTCTCTGTCTGTGTGAGACTAGCTGTAATTGACTTGTTACAATGTTGAGTTACAGGGTGCAGGAATGACCTATGTCTGTGTGCTGTTAGAGAGTTGGAATGCTGAGGGTGGGCTAATCTGGACAGGATTCTCTGTGTTTTAGTATTGGCTTCAGATCACAGAGAGCTGCTATGGCTTCATCCTCAACACAGTATCTTCACCCCGTACCTAGGACCTGCCAGTGGCTAGAAGTCTCTATAGTTTTAAAACCTCTCCTCACGTGTAGCCTATTTCCTTCTGGGTTTCCTTTCAGTACCAGAGGCAGAGATAGGGGTAAAGGCCTATGCAAACTCTTGGCTGTTTCATTGTATGTGTAGTTCACCATTTTGCCCAGCAGATGTCCCACTTCACTGAGATTATTGTAGTACTACCTTAATGCTGTTGTTGAATTCGAATTTTACGACCTCAGATCCCTTCACCAGCCTTAGTATGCTAATCATGGAGACCCTGGAATCCAATCAAAATGGTAAATTCACTTTGTACTCGTTGTTTCAGTGAGACTGGAGATAAGAACGGACATCTTGTGAAGGTCACAGAGGAAGGTAGGTGGAAGGAGAGTGTTTTTTTATTGGGAGATGTGGAGAGTAGATACAGTATCCATTAATTAGTCTAATCTAATCAGACTGGCCACTACTCTCTGGACATCTTGTGTTCCTGCTGATCATTCTACACTGTGTTACGAACAGAGATACACTGGGGCTGTGTTCAGTAGGGAGGAAACGTTTTGAAATGGAGTAACAAGCACAGGCTTCCTGAACTTGTCCAATAAGAATACAGATTTTTGTTACAAAATGTTTCCTAAAGTGTGCCCTGCTGAACACGACTCAGGTCCCTGTCTGTCAGTGTCACTGGGCGATGGCGATGACAGGGGGTACTGACTGTGATGGCTGGACCCACAATGCCATCTGTGTCTGGCCTCCTAAGTGGTCTCTTTGTTATGGGCCTGGTGCTAGCAAAGCTACAGACCTAGAGACAGACAGAAAAACTCATCGCTAATTCTCCTCTTTCTGACAGAAATAGCCTGTGTGTGTGCTTGCCCATGTGTTTATGTGTGTGTGTGTGTGTGTGTGTATATGAGTGTGTATGCCCGTGTGTGCATGTGTGTGTGTGTGTGTGCCCATGAGTGTGTGTGTGTGTGTGTGTGTGTGTGTGTGTGTGGGTGCGCACTCGTGCGTGCCCATGTGTGTGTGTATGTAGGTATGTATGTATGTACGTGTGTGTATATGTATGTGTGTGTGTGTGTGTGCGTGTGCGTGTACGTGTACATGTATGTGTGTGTGTGTGTGTGTGTGTGTGTGTGTGTGTGTGTGTGTGTGTGTGTGTGTGTGTGTGTGTGTGTGTGTGTGTGTGTGTGTGTGTGTGTGTGTGTGTGTGTGTGTGTGTGTGTGTGTGTGTGTGTGTGTGTCCAGAGCCCAACGACACAGTGAGTTCCACCCTGTCATGAAGCAGAATGTAGGACAACATAAGCAGCAGAAGGCAGTTTGTCCTGTATGATGACACGGGTTCTGTTCACTGTAACCTGTCCCTCCCTCATCATTGTCTTTGGCTGAATGTCACCTGATTTAATCCTGTACTGCTTAGGTTAATGCTGCAATCAAACTAGCTAGAGAGAATATAGAAACAGAAAGACTATAGAAACAGAGAGACTATAGAAACAGAGAGACTATAGAAACAGAGAGACTATAGAAACAGAAAGACTATAGAAACAGAAAGACTAGATAGGATCATCAATCTTCTGGTTTTCCATGGACCACAACATTAAAGTGTTTTGCTGTGGTCAACAAACTGAGAAACGCTGATGGACGTTTGTACTGTTCTGGGTAAGTGATTCAGAAAACGAAATGCCTCATATTTATTCATAAGAGATTGAGGGGGTTTGAAGTTATTGTTGTTAGATGAAATTAACAGACTAGAACTGTAAACTGTAAAGGATAAACAATATGAAGATGTGACTGACTGACTGTGTGTGAGTGTGTGTGTGTATGTGTGTGTGTGTGTGTGTGTGTGTGTGTGTGTGTGTTTGTGTATGGGTGTGTGCTGAGAGAGGGGGGGGGTTCAGGTGAGGTTAATTCCTGAGGCCTGTGTTGAGTGGCAGATTAACAGAAGTTTCAGCATGTCTTATCACGCTGTCACCACGCCAAACCCATTCCACCCTCCATCTCTCCTCTGCAATCTGTTCTATGCCTTCTACCATCTTATGAAAGGTTTTTTGTTCACCCCCCCCAAATACACCCCCCCACACACACGCACACATAAACAAGCTATAGCTGCTATAGCAGACTACATTTAATAGATTCATGATATCTGTTGTCTGGGTGTCAGGTGTAGCAGTTCTCTTCCTACTGCTTCTACCCTTACCTCTCCCTCCCTTCCTCTCTTTCTCTCTTTCTCTCCCTGTCTCTACACCCCCTCCCTCCCTCCCTCCCTCTCTTTCTCTCTTTCTCTCCCTGTCTCTCCACCTCTCCCTCCCTTCCTCTCTTTCTCTCTTTCTCTCCCTGTATCTACACCCCCTGCCTCCCTCCCTCCCTCCCTCCCTCTCTTTCTCTCTTTCTCTCCCTGTCTCTACACCTCCTCCACCTCTCCCTCCCTCCCTCTCTGTCTCTCTTTCTCTCCCTGTTTCTACACCTCCTCCACCCCTCCCTCCCTCCCTCCCTCCCTCCCTCCCTCCCTCCCTCCCTCCCTCCCTCCCTCCCTTTCTCTCTTTCTCTCCCTGTCTCTACACCTCCTCCACCCCTCCCTCCCTCCCTCCCTCCCTCCCTCCCTCCCTCCCTCCCTCCCTCCCTCCCTCTCCCCTCCTCCTTATGGTACTCCCATCAGCTCCTCTTTCTGGATGTGTTTTTAAATCTGAACTGGTTGACATCACATCACTATTTGTTTTAATGTGAATGGAAATAAAGGGAGGATGGGTTGGATAATTTACCAAACACAACCTGTTGCTGATAGACACACACCTCTGCATATTGCTATTTCAGCTCATCATTTCCCCAGGTCTTTATATATGCTGCCCTATGCATCAGCCGGCATGAAGGGGATGACTGAGTTTATATTCTCAATCACATGCTGAAATGACTAGGTTTACGTCCCAAATGTCACCCAATTCCCTATTTAGTGCCCTACTTTTGACCAATATCTATAGGGCGCTGATCAAAAGTAGCGCACTGTGAACGGAAAAGGGTGCCATTTGGGAAGTAGCCTAGCTGACTAGAACTAACGTTGTCTTTATCCGAGGAGCTAATGTTCTCTCTGAGTCTATGATTCATTTGGGGACACTGTGGTGCATCCTCCATTGATCCATTTAGATAACAGCTTGATGTGCTGTGGAATGGGACTGACAGCATTACCTTGGTATTAACATTCATCTTCACATTATTATTAGCATGGGCAGTGGCACCAGAGCAATTTAGTGCACTACATAGGGAATAGGATGCCATTTGGGATGCATACCTGGCTTCCTCCCGGTCCTAAAAGGTTGACGTGGCTATTCCTAGATCAAGGTACCTAATCTACATGTCTAAATGATTGGACCTATGCATACAGTTGAAGTCGGAAGTTTACATACACTTAGGTTGAAGTCATTAAAACTCGTTTTTCAACCACTCCACTAATTTCTTGTTAACAAACCATAGTTTTGGCAAGTCAGTTAGGACATCTACTTTGTGCATGACACAAGTAATTTTTCCAACAATTGTTTACAGACAGATTATTTCATTGTATCACAATTGTATCACAATTCCAACACTAAGTTGACTGTGCCTTTAAACAGCTTGGAAATTCCAGAAAAGAATGTCATGGCTTTAGAAGCTTCTGATAGTCTAATTGACATCATTTAAGTCAATTGGAGCTGTACCTGTGGATGTATTTCAAGGTCTACCTTCAAACTCAGTGCCTCTTTGATTTTCCCATGATGTCAAGCAAAAGAAATCAGCCTAGACCTCAGAAAAATAATTATAGACCTCCACAAGTCTGGTTCATCCTTGGGAGCAATTTCCAAATGCCTGAAGGTACCACGTTCATCTGTACAAGCAATAGTAAGCAAGTATAAACACCATGGGACCACGCAACCATCATACCGCTCAGGAAGGAGATGCGTTCTGTCTCCTAGAGATTAATGTACTTTGGTGCGAAAAGTGCAAATCAATCCCAGAACAACAGCAAAGGACCTTGTGAAGATGCTGGAGGAAACAGGTACAAAAGTATCTATATCCACAGTGAAACGAGTCCTATATCGACATAACCTGAAGGCCGCTCAGCAAGGAAGAAGCCACTGCTCCAAAACCACCATAAAAAGCCAGACTACGGTTTCTAACTGCCCATGGGGACATGTCCTCTGGTCTGATGAAACAAAAATAGAACTGTTCGGCCATAATGACCATCGTTATGTTTGGAGGAAAAAGGGGGAGGCTTGCAAGCCGAAGAACACCATCCCAACCATGAAGCACGGGGGTGACGGCATCATGTTGTGGGGGTGCTTTGCTGCAGGAGGGACTAGTGCATTTCACAAAATAGATGGCATCATGAGGAAAGAACATTATGTGGATATATTGAAGCAACATCTCAAGACATCAGTCAGGAAGTTGCAAATGGGTCTTCCAAATGGACAATGACCCCAAGCACACTTCCAAAGTTGTGGCAAAATGGCTTATGGACAACAAAGTCAAGGTATTGGAGTGGCCATCACAAAGCCCTGACCTTAATTCTACAGAAAATCTGTGGGCAGAACTGAAAAGGCGTGTGCGAGCAAGGAGGCCTACAAAGCTGACTCGGTTACACCAGCAGGAGGAATGGGCAAAATATACCCAACTTATTGTGGGAAGCTTGTGGAAGGCTACCCGTGTTGAAAGAAATAAAATCTTAAATAAATCGCTCTCGACTATTATTCTGACATTTTACATTCTTAAAATAAAGTGGTGATCCTAACTGACCAAAGACAGGCACATTTTTACGAGGATTAAATGTCAGGAATTGTGAAAAACTGAGTTTAAATGTATTTGGCTAAGGTGTATGTAGACTTACGACTTCAACTGTATACCAGCCATGGTATTAGTATTCAAAGTGTATATATATTTTTGAGCAGAAAATAACATTTAATTCTGCTTGTTTTCGCCATATACCTGGCATAGTACCTGAGGGATTTGTTATAGTCACCTTGGCATAGAGAACCGGGAGGGTTGTTCCTCCCATCAGAGGCTGCTTGGCGTAGAGAACCAGGAGGGTTGTTCCTCCCATCAGAGAGAGGTCTCCTTGGAGGGGGAGACTGTGTGTGTGTGACTCACCATTATAGTGGTAAATCCAATAGACTCAAGAGTGGAAACATCCTAGAGAACGATGAGGGTAAAAAACAGGATGTAGGATGTAGTTTCAGGTTGTATGAACGTAGTGAACATGTGGATTATCATTGATACACTGTCTGACTGTTCTCTGTAGAAATGCACACACACACACACACACACACACACACACACACACACACACACACACACACACATACATATGTCCCACAGGACGTCCTCAACCACCCTCTAATCTACAACATCTGTTAGGAAATGGATGGTTTCCTTCTATTTAATGGGAAAGCCAATACACAGCCCAGCTCATTAAAATACTATCACAATCCATCAGGACTTAATACAAACACCATCAATCATAATACTGAGTCACCATCCTTATGAAATGTCTCGGTCACTTTGGCTGCCAGACTCATGTTGGCCTGGTAAGTTTTGACTGTATGTAAATGTGTGTGAATTGTTTTCTAAGAGGCATCAGGGGATATACTTAATAATACAACGCATTTTCAGTTGAGTAATTGAAAAAAAAAAAAACTTTTGAGTCCTTCATATTGTAGGTCTGTGATGAATGAGGGTATTTACTAAATGCAGACATATACACTAGATGGTGATAACTGCTGAGGTATGACTCTAGGGGCTGAGGTACGACTCTAGGGGCTGAGGTACGACTCTAGGGGCTGAGGTACGACTCTAGGGGCTGATGTACGACTCTAGGGCCGAGGTACGACTCTAGGGCCGAGGTCGACTCTAGGGGCCGAGGTACATCTCTCGGGGCCGAGGTACATCTCTAGGGGCCGAGGTACATCTCTAGGGGCTGATGTACGACTCTAGGGGCTGATGTACGACTCTAGGGCCGAGGTACATCTCTAGGGGCTGAGGTATGACTTTAGGGGCTAAGGTACGACTCTAGGGGCTGAGGTACGACTCTCGGGGCTAAGGTATGACTCTACGGGCTGAAGGATACATTTTAAGGCTGACATAAAGGTTAAAAGCATGTTTTAAAGTTTACTGATCTGGGTTGGTACTTTAGCTGGCTATGGTGAATGGTGAAATGGTGATGGTGAAAAAGCCCTGTCCAGTTTCCGTGAGATACCTTGAGGCTGGCTATAGGCCATCCTCCTTACCTCAGCTCCATAAATATCCCAGCATGCCTCTGGAGGGCTTTGCTTTGTCATTGGCTGCGTTTATACAGGTAGTCCAATTTAGATATTTTGTCCAATGATTGACAAGAGATCTGATCTGATTGGTCTAAAGACCAATTAGTTTCAAAATATCAGAATTGGGCTGCCGGTGTAAACACAGCCATTGTGGCAACAGGGGTCTGTTCTACTGGAAGGGTGTTCTTCACACACCAGACACACACACACAGACACACAGACAGACAGACAGACAGACAGACAGACAGACAGAGAGACAGAGAGACAGATAGAGAGTGTGTGTGTTTATTTGTGTGAGAGCGAGAAAGAGAGATTGTGTGTGTGTGTGCATCTTTTTGTGAATGTGTGCATGCGTACTTGAGTTCATGCCAGGTTGTGCATGAATTGGTTGATTGCAGGTGATAGGTTTCACACAATTTATCTTGGGCGTCAAATAGTGCATAACACCGTGTGAATGCCGAAGCAAAGCCAAAGTCAACCTTGATCTCACGCTAGGATGTGTTGGGGGGGAAAGAGAGTACCGTAGCATCACAAGTCAGTGTGGATCTGGATTCTCTCTGACAGGTTTCGGAATGAGGGGTCAATGGTGGTGTGTTTCAGTAGTAATAACAATCTGATACCATTCAGTGAGACACTTGTAAGCAATACAAGCAAAGTGGGCAAGCTGGGACTCACACAGTACTGGTGATGAAACAGTCAAGCTGGGACTCACACAGTACTGGTGATGAAACAGTCAAGTTGGGACTCACACAGTCCTGGAAACAAACAGTGTGTGTATGATGTATGATAAGTATAGTCTCATATTCTGGCTTTAATGGCCACACCTACTCTTATATCTCTACCCGGTACAGCCAGAAGAGGACTGGCCTCCCCTCAGAGACTGGTTCCTCTCTACCCGGTACAGCCAGACAAGGACTGGCCACCCCTCAGAGACTGGTTCCTCTCTACCTGGTACAGCCAGAAGAGGACTGGCCACCCCTCAGAGCCTGGCTCCTCTCTACCCGGTACAGCCAGAAGAGGACTGGCCACCCCTCAGAGCCTGGCTCCTCTCTAGGTTTCTTCCTAGATTCTTGCCTTTATGGAGTTTTTCCTAGCTACTGTGCTTCTACATCTGCATTGCTTGCTCTTTGGGGTTTTAGGATGGGTGTCTGAAAATCACTGTCTGACAACTGCTGATGTAAAAAGGGCTTTGTAAAAGACATTTGATTGTATCCATCCTGTACTGTATGTGTTGGCCAACTCTATGCTTCTTGTTGCCATGTACCATATATGTAGGAAGACTGAAGTCGGCCTCAGCACAAATACAGTTTGAATACATGGTGACTGTAGGGAACGAGCAAGAGGCTAACTGAATGGTAGTGTCTTGACAATGGAGTAATCAACCAAGCTTCCTAGTGATTTAGTGAGGCTAACTGAATGGTAGTGTCTTTACAATGGAGTAATCAACCAAGCTTCCTAGTGATTTAGTGAGGCTAACTGAATGGTAGTGTCTTTACAATGGAGTAATCAACCAAGCTTCCTGGTGATTTAGTGAGGCTAACTGAATGGTAGTGTCTTTACAATGGAGTAATCAACCAAGCTTCCTGGTGATTTAGTGAGGCTTCCTAGTGATTTAGTGAGGCTAACTGAATGGTAGTGTCTTGACAATGGAGTAATCAACCAAGCTTCCTAGTGATTTAGTGAGGCTAACTGAATGGTAGTGTCTTTACAATGGAGTAATTAACCAAGCTTCCTAGTGATTTAGTGAGGCTTCCTAGTGATTTAGTGAGGCTTCCTAGTGATTTAGTGAGGCTTCCTAGTGATTTAGTGAGGCTAACTGAATGGTAGTGTCTTTACAATGGAGTAATCAACCAAGCTTCCTAGTGATTTATTGAGGCTTCCTAGTGATTTAGTGAGGCTAACTGAATGGTAGTGTCTTTACAATGGAGTAATTAACCAAGCTTCCTAGTGAATGTAGAACAGTTGACAGATGTTTGGCACCAAAGTTAATTTTTATTCATTTTTTATAATGTACAATATACAAAAATATAGAGTAGCAAAAAATTCACAGTGTCTAAAAGGCAGTGATTAAAAAGTCTCAATTCGCAAATCCAACAGCCATGTTTGTAGTTCTGGAAAAGAGCAATAGCTTGTGAGCAGGACTACAATACCCAGCTGACAGTACCACCTGGTTGATTGCGTAGAAGGGTG
This sequence comes from Oncorhynchus clarkii lewisi, assembly GCF_045791955.1. Taxonomy (NCBI): domain Eukaryota; kingdom Metazoa; phylum Chordata; class Actinopteri; order Salmoniformes; family Salmonidae; genus Oncorhynchus; species Oncorhynchus clarkii. The sequence goes on from NC_092153.1 coordinate 3,183,047, forward strand.
CAGACCCCCCCCCCCCGATCGGCGTTTTTCCAACATGCAACAGCAGCATGTTCAATCACGATGACAAAACGAAGTGAATGTGTCCTGTGAATGTCCACAACGATGAATGTACAGTAATATTTATTTAAATGTTATTTTTAAAACACACACACACACACACACACACACACACACACACACACACACACACACACACACACACACAATTAAACTCATTGAAATACATGAAGAGGGTTGTATCTTGAGATTTGAGGGTAACAGATACCATGGCAGCTGAACCTATGTGTGGCTACATTACTACATCACAGGGCTGAACATTAATCTACATAGTATCTAGGCTGGTCCCAGATCTGTCATTACTACATTACAGGGTTGAACATTATGCTACATAACATATAACCTGGTCTCAGATCTGTCATTACTACATTACAGGGATGAACATTATGCTACATAACATCTAGCCTTGTCCCTGATCTGTTTGTGCTCCTGCCAACCCCATTGGTCATTGTCAAGCCATGTGACAATGAGTGATGAGGGGTTGGCATGACAGCACAAACAGACTGGCACTCACATCAAATCCAGGATGGAGAACAACTCAAACCTTGGTTACTGACAGGTACAAACCTCCATCTCCTTCTTGATATTTACAAAACATATCCATTTTTACAACGAGAAGCCTTTAAAAACACAGAAAAGCTATACAATATACATTTTACAAACCATACTGACTTTAGGTTGCATTGCCTTTAGCATGGAACAGCATCTATGAACAAATTAAGATTAGCTGTTTAAGAAAACATGACTTAACATTCATCGAATGGAGAATGAATAGTTTGAGAACCTTCACAGTAAACTTCCAGACTCAGTATCATTTAGGTGAAGATGTCCTACCATCAGCTCAGTATCATATAGGTGAAGATGTCCTACCATCAGCTCAGTATCATTTAGGTGAAGATGTCCTACCATCAGCTCAGTATCATTTAGGTGAAGATGTCCTACCATCATCTCAGTATCATTTAGGTGAAGATGTCCTACCATCAGCTCAGTATCATTTAGGTGAAGATGTCCTACCATCAGCTCAGTATAATTTAGGTGAAAATGTCCTACCATCAGCTCAGTATCATATAGGTGAAGATGTCCTACCATCAGCTCAGTATCATTTAGGTGAATATGTCCTACCATCAGCTCAGTATCATTTAGGTTAAGATGTCCTACCATCAGCTCAGTATCATTTAGGTGAAGATGTCCTACCATCAGCTCAGTATCATTTAGGTGAAGATGTCCTACCATCAGCTCAGTATCATTTAGGTTAAGATGTCCTACCATCAGCTCAGTATCATTTAGGTGAAGATGTCCTACCATCAGCTCAGTAACATTTTGGTGAAGATGTCCTACCATCAGCTCAGTATCATTTAGGTGAAGATGTCCTACCATCAGTTTATATGGGGCTCAGATCTGTAACATGAACAACTTGAATGACTGGAAGAGATATTAGTTGATCATCACTACTCTAATATCATCACATTGATACTCTCCACACTCACAGTAACATATACAACAATGAATGGCCCAGCAAGACACACACACACAGTATGGCAATCTCCTTCTGCAGATGATTACCATAACATGATCCAGTAATATGATCCAGTATTGTGATCCAGTAATGGGATCCAGTATTGTGATTCAGTATTGGGGTCCAGTAATGGGATCCAGTAATGGGATCCAGTATTGGGGTCCAGTAATGGGATCCAGTAATGGGATCCAGTATTGTGATCCAGTAATGGGATCCAGTATTGTGATCCAGTAATGGGATCCAGTAGTGTGATCCAGTAATGTGATCCAGTATTGTGATCCAGTGGAAGCAGTGCAGAGTGATCCAGTATTGTGATCCAGTGGAGGTGCTGAGTGATCCAGTATTGTGATCCAGTGGAGGTGCTGAGTGATCCAGTATTATGATCCAGTGGAAGCAAAGCTGAGTGATCCAGTATTGTGATCTAGTGGAAGAGGTGCTGAGTGATCCAGTATTGTGATCTAGTGTAGGAGGTGCTGAGTGATCCAGTATTGTGATCCAGTATTGTGATCCAGTGGATGAGGTGCTAAGTGATCCAGTATTGTGATCTAGTGGAGGAGGTGCTGAGTGATCCAGTATTGTGATCCAGTGGAGGTGCTGAGTGATCCAGTATTGTGATCTAGTGGAGGAGGTGCTAAGTGATCCAGTATTGTGATCCAGTGGAGGTGCTGAGTGATCCAGTATTGTGATCTAGTGGAGGAGGTGCTGAGTGATCCAGTATTGTGATCTAGTGGAGGAGGTGCTGAGTGATCCAGCATTGTAATCCAGGTGATGACCTTATCTGCCACCATTCAATACACATTTCATTATATCAACATGACAAACACATTTCCCTGTAGCATGATGATGAAACAGTGCCCTTACACACTAACTGTATTCATCATGCTTCACGTCAAGGTTTGGTATACAGATCATTTTCCCACATTTCCAATTTGATGCATCCATTTATCCATTTGAAGGGATGAGGGTGGTGAGACAGCTAACCATTTGAAGGGATGAGGGTGATGAGACAGCTATCCATTTGAAGGGATGAGGGTGGTGAGACAGCTAACCAGTTGAAGGGATGAGGGTGGTGAGACAGCTATCCATTTGAAGGGATGAGGGTGATGAGACAGCTATCCATTTGAAGGGATGAGGGTGGTGAGACAGCTATCCATTTGAAGGGATGAGGGTGGTGAGACAGCTATCAATTTGAAGGGATGAGGGTGGTGAGACAGCAAACCATTTGAAGGGATGAGGGTGGTGAGACAGCTATCCATTTGAAGGGATGAGGGTGGTGAGACAGCTATCCATTTGAAGAGGGTGGTGAGACAGCTATCCATTTGAAGGGATGAGGGTGGTGCGAAAGCTATTAATTTGAAGTGATGAGATTGGTGAGACAACGAACCATTTGAAGGGATGAGGGTGGTAAGACAGCTATCCATTTGAAGGGATGAGGGTGGTGAGCCAGCTATCCATTTGAAGGGATGATGGTGGTGAGACAGCTATCCATTTGAAGGGATGAGGGTGGTGAGGCAGCTAACCATTTGAAGGGATGAGGATGGTGAGACAGCTATCCATTTGAAGGGATGAGGGTGGTTAGACAGCTATCAATTTGAAGGGATGAGGGTGGTGAGACAGCTATCCATTTGAAGGGATGAGGGTGGTGAGACAGCTATCCATTTGAAGGGATGAGGGTGGTGAGCCAGCTATCCATTTGAAGGGATGATGGTGGTGAGACAGCTATCCATTTGAAGGGATGAGGGTGGTGAGGCAGCTAACCATTTGAAGGGATGAGGATGGTGAGACAGCTATCAATTTGAAGGGATGAGGGTGGTGAGACAGCGAACCATTTGAAGGGATGAGGGTGGTGAGACAGTGAACCATTTGAAGGGATGAGGGTGGTGAGACAGCTATCCATTTGAAGGGATGAGGGTGGTGAGGCAGCTAACCATTTGAAGGGATGAGGATGGTGAGACAGCGATCCATTTGAAGGGATGAGGGTGATGAGACAGCGAACCATTTGAAGGGATGAGGGTGATGAGACAGCGAACCATTTGAAGGGATGAGGGTGGTGAGGCAGTGAACCATTTGAAGGGATGAGGGTGGTGAGACAGCGATCCATTTGAAGGGATGAGGGTGGTGAGACAGCGAACCATTTGAAGGGATGAGGGTGAGGGTGGTGAGACAGCGATCCATTTGAAGGGATGAGGGTGGTGAGACAGCGAACCATTTGAAGGGATGAGGGTGAGGGTGGTGAGACAGCGATCCATTTGAAGGGATGAGGGTGGTGAGACAGCGAACCATTTGAAGGGATGAGGGTGGTGAGACAGCGAACCATTTGAAGGGATGAGGGTGGTGAGACAGCGAACCATTTGAAGGGATGAGGGTGAGGGTGGTGAGACAGCGATCCATTTGAAGGGATGAGGGTGGTAGGACAGCGAACCATTTGAAGGGATGAGGGTGGTGAGACAGCGAACCATTTGAAGGGATGAGGGTGGTGAGACAGGATCGCTGAGCCTTAGCTGAGTATCTGGGTTGTTCAAAATACATGTTTTTTCTCAAAATTTACATCGACTCTGAATCGCCGCCATTGTCATTTTTGGGTGTCGGTGCAGGTAGTTACAGGATTATAAACCCTTTCAGAGGCCATGGTCACGTCCCATTTGGCTCCCTATTCCCTACATAGTGCACTCCTTTCAGCCGGGGCCCATTGGGCTCTAGTCAAAAGTAGTGCACTATATAGGGAATAGGGTGCCATTTGGGACGTGATACAGGAGTCCTTGGGCTGCTCAGATGAAAGCAGTACCAGCCCCTCACTCTCTTCCCCTCTCTGTTAGTCCACACTGCGGGAGCACCTGACCATGAGACTAATCTGATGCAGCGTGTCCAAACAGACAGGAGAAACAAGTTGGTGAGAAGAAGCATGACAAACGTGCCCATACTGTCAGTGTCAATGAGTTCTGCACTTTCACCATCATAAAGCCGGTTTTTAGAGCTGGAAGGTGTCTTGGTCAGCATATTCCGGTACGGTATCCTTTGGGAACGGTTGACTTTGCCGTCTATATCGAATACAAACCAGCCACAATGTCTTATATTCTCCTCAGATTGAATGTGAAGTCTGTGGGTTTTTGTGATATACATGATCTGATACCGTAGGGTTTTACAGGAGACTTTTAACAGTGTTGTTTTAGAACAGATTCCACAAGTAGTGAATCTCCATACTGAACCATAAGGCTGCTACAGCCCAGCTCCCTCATAAGACTCCAACTCCCAGCATTCCTCATGGTCCAGTCTACTTCCTCGTCTTGAGATGAGTTGCTGTACTGCACAGTAGAGTAGAAAAACATCGTCATAAAACAGTCATATCAACTGAACAGTCACAATGATACGAAATGATTCTCCTGTTGGTTGACAGGGACAGTTCAACCTCCGCCCGCACTGGTGATTGAGAAGAACGTGCATGGTTCGGACCTTGAGAGGACACACCCAGTTCAAGGGTCTGCCCGGTCGTTAACACAGCTCCCCCTCACTGTAGCAAAGTACACACTCAATAGAGGAGAGGAGAGGAAACGGTGAAGGGTCTGGGGTGCAGGAGTGTTTCCAACTTCCCATAGAGAAGAGAGTTGGAGGGGGGGGGGGGGGGGGGGGGGGGTCCTGTCTCAACTGTGGTGCATATAGTTCCTGCAAGGTGAGTCGGGGTGGAAGGGGTGGTCGTATTTGCCCAGGGGTGCTGGGTAGTAGGTGGTGGTGTAAACGTTATTCTGGGGGAGGGAGGGGAGGGGCGAGAGGGACGAGGGGAAGAAGTTGCAGCTCTCGTCCGGGAGAAGGTTGTTCTTGTTCAGCGTCTGTGGAAGACAGAAGGGAACAGAACAGGGGGTGTTCAGTAGGTGCAACATGGGAGAAAACGTTTCTAAAGGCAGGAGGCGCTACCTGATCTCGTCCAATGAGAAAGCTCATTTTTGTTTCCAGTTCCACTTCCCTGCAACGCCCTACTGTACCACCCACTAACACTAAGGGAGAATCTCTCTCCTCGCCTCCTTCTCAAAACCCATTGGTGAAGAAGGTCAAGGGGCGGGACCTCTGGCTTTGGGTTTTGAGACGGAGGCGAGGAGAGGACACAAGGAGTATGCAATTGAGATTCTCTCCCACAGTTACATCATACTGTACCTTCACACACAGACCCGATCAATCACACAGAGATAGTATAATACATAAAACTGTATCAACAAGTAGACACGATAAATCACACACAGATAGTATAATACATAAAACTGTATCAACAAGTAGACACGATAAATCACACAGAGATAGTATAATACATAAAACTGTATCAACAAGTAGACACGATAAATCACACAGAGATAGTATAATACATAAAACTGTATCAACAAGTAGACACGATAAATCACACACAGATAGTATAATACATAAAACTGTATCAACAAGTAGACACGATCAATCACACACAGATGGACTACCGATCCCTTTAGGGGGTCTCAGACAGACAAACCATGGTGGTAATCGCTGGTAACCAGCAGACACAGGAAGGACATGAGGGATGGTTTGTGTGTGTGTGTGTGTGTGTGTGTGTGTGTGTGTGCGTTTGCGTGTGTGAGGAGACAGCCAAAGAGCAGACGTTAGTTAATTAATTCAAGTAATGGCTCGATTAATCAAACACAGCTGTGTGAGTCTCGCCCTCCTTTCTGATAGGTTAACAGGCTAATGAACACATTAATAAAGAGTGGGAGGCAAACAGATGGTATATCACTGGGACATCACAAGGGCAGGACGGACGGACGGACGGACACGGTCTCTCTGCCATTCTACCAAAGAGTAAAATAGGCACAATCAGACAAGCAAGGACTACAATGACCTGAACATTTGAGGTCTGATATTTGGTATTTGAAGCAGACCTATGTTCAAATAATATTTACTTTCTTTCAAATTCTTCATCTGTGCTTGATTGGGCTCGCCTGATGCAATGGAACCAATGGAGTAGTTCCAAAAGTGCAAACCCCACCCATCTGGCACTCCAGGCAGACTTAATTAAAAGTATTTGAAAGAAAAGAATGACTCTACCCTAACGGATTGGGGGGGGGGGGGGTATAAAGAGTGGAATACTCCACCTTGAACTCCATGGGGGTGTACTTCTCGTTCTTTGGCGTCGTGTTGCCCTTATAGCTGAGGTGGTTGGGCGTGGTGGGGTGGATGACGGCTGACTCCTGGGAGGGCTTGTGGAGTCGTTGGCAGTAGGCGTAGACCAGGACCGACAGCCCCACCGCTGCAAAGAAACACAACGCTCCCGTGGCCATCAGGTGGAACAGAGAGAAGGCTGCTGGGAGGAGAGAGAAAGGGACAGAGTTTGAATATCATAGGTATTATTTACTACATCATTATTGATTTAATATGTTCCAATATGTTTGTTTTGGCAATGTAGTCTTGTTCCCTAAAAATTGTGAGTTCAAACCGGTTTTGAAGGCTAAGTGCAGCTAAGCTAGTGATCAGACCAGGTTTCAAATACTATTTGAAATCAGTTAAAAGGCCTTATCTGTGCTTAATTGAGCTTGCCTGGATAAATGGAACATTTCTAAAAATGTGAACCCTGGTCATATAAAAGTATGAACCCTGGTCATATAAAAGTGTGAACCCTGGTCTTGGAAAGATTACAAATAGTATTTGAACCCAGGTCTACTCGCAACATTGCAATAACTCCATAATATTTTTGTCATGAGAGGATCCGCTCAAAAGACCAAGAATCATACTGAAATCAAAGCCTTGTTCACACTGCACGCCTTAAGACTCAAATTAGTTCTTCTAATCTGTTTTGGAATACTGACTGTCCAAACAGCAAGTTACAAGTGACCAAATCAGATTTGTGTGTGTTCAGACAGCAGTAATTTGCTGATGTTGCTATGCTAGTTGTCATAGTAACGACGGATGTGTGCGCGGTGGTGTAGCCTGATTGGTGGTGCTCGTGCTTCCTATCACTCAGAAGTTATCTAGCAAGCTAAGGTGACAACAATGCCTCCCTGTTGTTTTGAATGTTCAAATTCATAGAGGAAGAACACTTTTTTTTAAACCTCAAAGGATAACATGATCCAACTTTCAAAACTAATCCTTTTCGGCTAGCCACAGCCGTCTGCCTGCTAGCCACAGCCGTCAGCCAGCTAGCCACAGCCGTCAGCCAGCTAGCCACAGCCGTCAGCTAGCTAGCTGTTTAGCTTTCTAGCACATTCAGTAAATTGTTCTTAAATTAACAAGCTAATTAGCTTCCACATGGTCTTGTCAAAACTGTCAACCCACTAGTTAGTAAGCAACAATATTTACCAAATAAATCAAATTTGACTGTTCAGACAGAAGTTGCACAGCCAGGAATCAGATTCGCATCTGATGTAGGTGGTTTGAAATATGGCTTGAAATATTTGATTCCATGTACTTTTTGGCTGTTCAGACTGCAGGAAAAATAACAGATTCGGACCGGATATGGAAAAAAATTGAATTTGAATCACTTCAAACTGCCAATGTGAACAAGGCTTTATTCAATCAGATCCGCTTTAGCCTACATCCACATAGCGGTTGTTTTGGCAGTGTCAGAGTTGGAACTGCGTTAGAGCTGTCAGACCCACAAGCGGCTCCTGGCATCATTCCTAAAGCAGACATTGCCATTGGCTGAACGGTGTCGCATTAAGAGAAATCCCTTGCAGCCTTGTTTAGAAGTTTTAACACTGGAATGTGAGATGTAATCTACACCTTGATTAGGCTGATAGAAATCCTCATTATTTTTGTTTAATGATTTTTGATTTGAGAGCAATTATTTCTATACATTCTACACTTTGTCATTGTGAACTTGTAATGCGAGTGGGACGGGGTGTGGCTTCTGGACAATGATCAACAGCAGCTGCTCCCTGATTTGACAGCTCCAACACAGTTACACCTCCGACACCTCCAAAATATCAGCTGCTCCCTGATTTGACAGCTCCAACACAGTTACACCTCCGACACCTCCAAAATATCAGCTGCTCCCTGATTTGACAGCTCCAACACAGTTACACCTCCGACACCTCCAAAATATCAGCTGCTCCCTGATTTGACAGCTCCAACACAGTTACACCTTCGACACCTCCAAAATATCAGCTGCTCCCTGATTTGACAGCTCCAACACAGTTACACCTCCGACACCTCCAAAATATCAGCTGCTCCCTGATTTGACAGCTCCAACACAGTTACACCTCCGACACCTCCAAAATATCAGCTGCTCCCTGATTTGACAGCTCCAACACAGTTACACCTCCGACACCTCCAAAATATCAGCTGCTCTCTGATTTGACAGCTCCAACACAGTTACACCTCCGACACCTCCAAAATATCAGCTGCTCCCTGATTTGACAGCTCCAACACAGTTACACCTCCGACACCTCCAAAATATCAGCTGCTCCCTGATTTGACAGCTCCAACACAGTTACACCTCCGACACCTCCAAAATATCAGCTGCTCCCTGATTTGACAGCTCCAACACAGTTACACCTCCGACACCGCCAAAATATCAGCTGCTCCCTGATTTGACAGCTCCAACACAGTTACACCTCCGACACCTCCAAAATATCAGCTGCTCCCTGATTTGACAGCTCCAACACAGTTACACCTCCGACACCTCCAAAATATCAGCTGCTCTCTGATTTGACAGCTCCAACACAGTTACACCTCCGACACCTCCAAAATATCAGCTGCTCTCTGATTTGACAGCTCCAACACAGTTACACCTCCGACACCGCCAAAATATCAGCTGCTCCCTGATTTGACAGCTCCAACACAGTTACACCTCCGACACCTCCAAAATATCAGCTGCTCCCTGATTTGACAGCTCCAACACAGTTACACCTCCGACACCTCCAAAATATCAGCTGCTCCCTGATTTGACAGCTCCAACACAGTTACACCTCCGACACCTCCAAAATATCAGCTGCTCCCTGATTTGACAGCTCCAACACAGTTACACCTCCGACACCTCCAAAATATCAGCTGCTCCCTGATTTGACAGCTCCAACACAGTTACACCTCCGACACCTCCAAAATATCAGCTGCTCCCTGATTTGACAGCTCCAACACAGTTACACCTCCGACACCTCCAAAATATCAGCTGCTCCCTGATTTGACAGCTCCAACACAGTTACACCTCCGACACCTCCAAAATATCAGCTGCGGGTATTTGCTAGCGCCCGTTAACACTTGATCTGATTGAATCTAGGCCTAAAGTTTTTAGGAATGATAGCATTGTGTGGAATCAGGGTGGCGATGGTTCGTTTGTGATTCAACGGGAGTGGGAAGGGCGTAAAACAAGTGGAGAGGGGGGAAAAAGGGGGTGGCGAGAGTCACGCTCCATGTCCTTGGGGTCCCTGTAACCCCCCACTGGGATGGGGGAGGGGAATCTCGTAAGTCACTTACCCCCACAGCGCTGATCGTTATCCTGTCCATGCACAACGACTGCGGAGAAACATAGAGTTTGAGTTTGAGTTTGAGTTTATTTTATTTTTACAGGGACAGGGCACATTAATCAACGTTTCAGTAAAAGTGCCGGTTTTAGCCAGCCGGCTAATTTTCAACCGCAGTCCCTGGGCAGGTTATTAAAAACAATTACAATATAGACAATAGCAGCATAGAACAAGCAAGACATAGCAACATAGGACAAGCAAGACATAGCATACAGAGCAACATAGGACAAGCAAGACGCAGCATACAGACAGAGCAACATAGGACAAGCAAGACATAGCATACAGACAGAGCAACATAGGACAAGCAAGACGTAGCATACAGACAGAGCAACATAGGACAAGCAAGACATAGCATACAGACAGAGCAACATAGGACAAGCAAGACATAGCATACAGACAGAGCAACATAGGACAAGCAAGACGTAGCATACAGACAGAGCAACATAGGACAAGCAAGACGTAGCATGCAGACAGAGCAACATAGGACAAGCAAGACGTAGCATACAGACAGAGCAACATAGGACAAGCAAGACGTAGCATACAGACAGAGCAACATAGGACAAGCAAGACGTAGCATACAGACAGAGCAACATAGGACAAGCAAGACATAGCATACAGACAGAGCAACATAGGACAAGCAAGACGTAGCATACAGACAGAGCAACATAGGACAAGCAAGACGTAGCATACAGACAGAGCAACATAGGACAAGCAAGACGTAGCATACAGACAGAGCAACATAGGACAAGCAAGACGTAGCATGCAGACAGAGCAACATAAAACAAAAATCAGCAAGACAAAATTCATAAAAGCAACAAAGTGTTTCCACACCTCACAAGCTACAGACAACAGACAACATGGAAAGCGGCAACACACAGCTAGGGACCATGTTCACAAATCTGATTGACCTTTAGCCATGTCTTCGAGCATTTTGTGAAAGTGTGATATGTGGTGCAGTTATGTGTGTCTGATGGCAGTGTATTCCAGACATGGGAAGCTCTCACAGAGAATGCAGATTTACTAAAGGTGCTTTTCCTTAGGGGAACTATACAGTCACCTCTCATGGCAGACCTTGTGGATCTGCTGCCATATGTCTGGGTTTTCTGTTTAACAAAAATATTGAGTGGAGGGGGAGCCAGGCCATTAAGGATCTTGAATACAAGACATGCGTCGGTGTATTGCACAAGATTTTCCCAACTCAAGAGCTCATGCTTTCTAAGAATGTGACAATGATGATGGCTATTGGGCTTCCTATCAAGCACTTTGAGAGCCTGTTTGTAGACAGACTGAATAGGTTTTAATGTTGTACAGCAAGCTTGGGCCCAACTAGTCAAGCAGTATGTTAAGTGGGAGAGAGAAAATAAGATAGAAGAAGAGGAAAGACATAGGGAGGAACCGAGAGAGAAACAGACTGTTACTGCAATGCACAATTCAACCAGCCAATAGAGTCAAAGCTCCCCACAATCACAGAGTATCACTTTCTGCAGCAAAACCAACCAAGCACTGCTCATAAAGTGATGGTCAGCTGGCTATTTAGCAGTGTGTTCAAAATGTTGGGGACTGACCTGGCACCTCGGGGGGCTGGCAGGGCCTGCTCGCGGTGGCATTGCCCTGACACAGGCTGGGGTCTGCCTCCCGTTCCCCACACTCCCTGTTGCGATGCTGCAGCCCCTCCTCGTCACACTCCCCCCACTCTGACCACGGCAGCCGGCCACCTGGAGGAACAGCAGATGAGGAGTGGAGGGGGTTGGAGGAGAGGGTGGACGGAGACAAGAGAGGATGATGAGTTGTGGTACCACTATAAGTCAAAGCCACAGTGAACTCAGCATAGCAGCTACATAACCTTAACATCCTTTAAATTAAATGACTTACTTTGAATGCTGAACATTTTTAAAACAATATTTGTATGAACAAATGCTGCAAATATGTGTACCTGTGCAGGATATGATTGAATGTTGTGTATCTGTGTATGACTGAGTGCTGCATATCTTTCATCTGTGAATCTGTTCAGTCTGCATACCTTCACAGGTGTGTGTGTTGCACAGGGCCTCTTCAGTGTGCAGGCCGATGCAGATGTCACCTCCGTTGGCGGGGGCAGGGTTGCTACAGGTACGGGTACGCTGGTAGTGCCCACCTCCACAGGTGGCGGAGCAGTGAGACCATGATGCCCAGCACGACCAGGTTCCTTTCACTGGACACACACACACACACCAAACTTTTATAGAAAATATAAACGGTTTATTTCCTATAGTCCTTCACAGTCAGTATATATATTTCGACTGACAGACGTTCTGAACTTGTGCACCACGCCACGCGCAACAAGAAGTTGCCCCCCATCCCTCCAGATAATTAGGCAACTTTTTCACATTTGTTGTTGTCTGAGTAGGGGAATGCTGTAAATTACAAGGACTCGATGTATTTTGAAAGAGGATACGTTGAGAATTATAATAAATACCGCTTTAACGTCATACAAGCCAAACACCCGTGAGTCCAAATGCGCACTTCACATTTCCATATCATAAAACTCATGTCATCTAGTGTCAACGTTTATGATCACTATGTTAGTTACAAGATGACATGGTGTTATACCCTGGGTTGTCCTGAACAGAATGAGTCTGTGTTAGTTACAAGATGACATGGTGTTATACCCTGGGTTGTCCTGAACAGAATGAGTCTGTGTTAGTTACAAGATGACATGGTGTTATACCCTGGGTTGTCCTGAACAGAATGAGTCTATGTTAGTTACAAGATGACATGGCGTTATACCCTGGGTTGTCCTGAACAGAATGAGTCTGTGTTAGTTACAAGATGACATGGTGTTATACCCTGGGTTGTCCTGAACAGAATGAGTCTATGTTAGTTACAAGATGACATGGCGTTATACCCTGGGTTGTCCTGAACAGAATGAGTCTATGTTAGTTACAAGATGACATGGCGTTATACCCTGGGTTGTCCTGAACAGAATGAGTCTGTGTTATACCCTGGGTTGTCCTGAACAGAATTAGTCTGTGTTATACCCTGGGTTGTCCTGAACAGAATGAGTCTGTGTTATACCCTGGGTTGTCCTGAACAGAATGAGCCTGTGTTATACCCTGGGTTGTCCTGAACAGAATGAGTCTGTGTTATACCCTGGGTTGTCCTGAACAGAATGAGTCTGTGTTATACCCTGGGTTGTCCTGAACAGAATGAGTCTGTGTTATACCCTGGGTTGTCCTGAACAGAATGAGTCTGTGTTATACCCTGGGTTGTCCTGAACAGAATGAGTCTGTGTTATACCCTGGGTTGTCCTGAACAGAATGAGTCTGTGTTATACCCTGGGTTGTCCTGAACAGAATGAGTCTGTGTTATACCCTGGGTTGTCCTGAACAGAATGAGTCTGTGTTAGTTACAAGATGACATGGTGTTATACCCTGGGTTGTCCTGAACAGAATGAGTCTGTGTTAGTTACAAGATGACATGGTGTTATACCCTGGGTTGTCCTGAACAGAATGAGTCTGTGTTAGTTACAAGATGACATGGTGTTATACCCTGGGTTGTCCTGAACAGAATGAGTCTATGTTAGTTACAAGATGACATGGCGTTATACCCTGGGTTGTCCTGAACAGAATGAGTCTATGTTAGTTACAAGATGACATGGCGTTATACCCTGGGTTGTCCTGAACAGAATGAGTCTATGTTAGTTACAAGATGACATGGCGTTATACCCTGGGTTGTCCTGAACAGAATGAGTCTGTGTTATACCCTGGGTTGTCCTGAACAGAATTAGTCTGTGTTATACCCTGGGTTGTCCTGAACAGAATGAGTCTGTGTTATACCCTGGGTTGTCCTGAACAGAATGAGCCTGTGTTATACCCTGGGTTGTCCTGAACAGAATGAGTCTGTGTTATACCCTGGGTTGTCCTGAACAGAATGAGTCTGTGTTATACCCTGGGTTGTCCTGAACAGAATGAGTCTGTGTTATACCCTGGGTTGTCCTGAACAGAATGAGTCTGTGTTATACCCTGGGTTGTCCTGAACAGAATGAGTCTGTGTTATACCCTGGGTTGTCCTGAACAGAATGAGTCTGTGTTATACCCTGGGTTGTCCTGAACAGAATGAGTCTGTGTTATACCCTGGGTTGTCCTGAACAGAATGAGTCTGTGTTAGTTACAAGATGACATGGCGTTATACCCTGGGTTGTCCTGAACAGAATGAGCCTGTGTTAGTTACAAGATGACATGGCGTTATACCCTGGGTTGTCCTGAACAGAATGAGCCTGTGTTAGTTACAAGATGACATGGTGTTATACCCTGGGTTGTCCTGAACAGAATGAGTCTGTGTTAGTTACAAGATGACATGGCGTTATACCCTGGGTTGTCCTGAACAGAATGAGTCTGTGTTAGTTACAAGATGACATGGTGTTATACCCTGGGTTGTCCTGAACAGAATGAGTCTGTGTTAGTTACAAGATGACATGGTGTTATACCCTGGGTTGTCCTGAACAGAATGAGTCTGTGTTAGTTACAAGATGACATGGTGTTATACCCTGGGTTGTCCTGAACAGTATGAGTCTGTGTTAGTTACAAGATGACATGGCGTTATACCCTGGGTTGTCCTGAACAGAATGAGTCTGTGTTATACCCTGGGTTGTCCTGAACAGAATGAGTCTGTGTTATACCCTGGGTTGTCCTGAACAGAATGAGTCTGTGTTATACCCTGGGTTGTCCTGAACAGAATGAGTCTGTGTTATACCCTGGGTTGTTCTGAACAGAATGAGTCTGTGTTATACCCTGGGTTGTCCTGAACAGAATGAGTCTGTGTTATACCCTGGGTTGTCCTGAACAGAATGGGTCTGTGTTATACCCTGGGTTGTCCTGAACAGAATGAGTCTGTGTTATACCCTGGGTTGTCCTGAACAGAATGAGTCTGTGTTATACCCTGGGTTGTCCTGAACAGAATGGGTCTGTGTTATACCCTGGGTTGTCCTGAACAGAATGAGTCTGTGTTATACCCTGGGTTGTCCTGAACAGAATGAGTCTGTGTTATACCCTGGGTTGTCCTGAACAGAATGAGTCTGTGTTATACCCTGGGTTGTCCTGAACAGAATGAGTCTGTGTTATACCCTGGGTTGTCCTGAACAGAATGAGTCTGTGTTATACCCTGGGTTGTCCTGAACAGAATGAGTCTGTGTTATACCCTGGGTTGTCCTGAACAGAATGGGTCTGTGTTATACCCTGGGTTGTCCTGAACAGAATTAGTCTGTGTTATACCCTGGGTTGTCCTGAACAGAATGAGTCTGTGTTATACCCTGGGTTGTCCTGAACAGAATGGGTCTGTGTTATACCCTGGGTTGTCCTGAACAGAATGAGTCTGTGTTAGTTACATTGTCAACGTGTTCCGTGGTCCACACAGCAGAATACATTCATGACCAGTAGTGGGAAAAGTACCCAACTGTCATACTTGAGTAAAAATATCGATACCTTCAAAGAAAACAAAGTAAAAGTGAAAGTCACCCAGTAAAATACTTCTTGAGTAAAAGTCTTAAATGTACTTAAGTATCAGAAGTAAATGTAATCGCAAAAAATATAAGTCGGAAGTTTACATACACTTAGGTTGGAGTCATTAAAACTAGTTTACATACACTTAGGTTGGAGTCATTAAAACTAGTTTACATACACTTAGGTTGGAGTCATTAAAACTAGTTTACATACACTTAGGTTGGAGTCATTAAAACTAGTTTACATACACTTAGGTTGGAGTCATTAAAACTAGTTTACATACACTTAGGTTGGAGTCATTAAAAATCGCTTTTCAACCACTCCACAAATTTCTTGTAAACAAACTATAGTTTTGGCAAGTTGGTTAGGACATCTACTTTGTGCATGACACAAGTAACTATTCCAACAATTGCTTACAGACAGATTATTTCACTTATAATTCATAATTCTGTCTCCTAGAGATGAATGTACTTTGGTGGGAAAAGTGCAAATCAATCCAAGATCAACAGCAAAGGACCTTGTGAAGATGCTGGAGGAAACAGGTACAAAAGTATCTATATCCACAGTAAAACGAGTCCTATATCGACATAACCCGAAAGGCTGCTCAGCAAGGAAGAAGCCACTGCTCCAAAACCGCCATAAAAAAGCCAGACTACGGTTTGCAACTGCACATTGGGACAAAGATCGAACTTTTTGGAGAAATGTCCTCTGGTCTGATGAAACAAAATAGAACTGTTTGGCCATAATAACCGTCGTTATGTTTGGAGGAAAAAGGGGGAAAAAGGGGGCTTGCAAGCCAAAGAACACCATCCCAACCGTGAAGCACAGGGGTGGCAGCATCATGTTGTGGGGGTACACAAAATAGATGGCATCATGAGGGAGGACAATTATGTGGATATATTGAAGCAACATCTCAAGACATCAGTCAGGAAGTTAAAGCTTGGTCGCAAATGGGTCTTCCAAATTGACAATGACCCCAAGCATACTTCCAAAGTTATGGCTTAAGGACAACAAAGTCAAGGTATTGGAGTGGCCATCACAAAGCCCTGACCTCAATCCTATAGAAAATTTGTGGGCAGAACTGAAAAAGAGTGTGCGAGCAAGGAGGCTTACAAACCTGACTCAGTTACACCAGCAGGAGGAATGGGCAAAATTCACCCAACTTATTGTGGGAAGCTTGTGGAAGGCTACCCATGAAGAAATAAATAAAAGCTGAAAGAAATAATTCTCTCTACTATTATTCTGACATTTCACATTCTTAAAATAAAGTGGTGATCCTAACTGACCTAAGACAGGGATTTTTACTAGTATTAAATGTCAGGAATTGTGAAAATCTGAGTTTAAATGTATTTGGCTGAGGTGTATGTAAACTTCAGACTTCAACTGTAGGTATCAAAAGTAAAAGTATAAATCATTTTAAATTCCTAATATTAAGCAAACCTGACGGCACGATTTTCTTGTTTTTTTACATTTACAGATAGCCAGGGGCACACTTCAACACTCAGACATAATTTACAAACTAAGCATGTGTGTTTAGTGAGTCTGCCAGATCAGAGGCAGTAGGGATGACCAGGGATGTTCTCTTGAGAAGTGCATGAATTAGACCATTTTCCTGTCCTGCAAAGCATTCAAAATGTAACAAGTAATTTTGGGTGCTAAGGAAAATGTATGGAGTAAAAAGTACATTATTTTCTCTAGGAATGTATTGGAGTAAAATTAATAGTTGTCAAATATATAAATAGTAAAGTACAGATATCCCAAAAAACGACTTAAGTAGTATTTGAAAGTATTTTTACTTCAGTACTTTAACACCCCTGTTCATGACTCCATTCTATGCTCACCAAAATGATGACCTGCTTCTCTGAATTGCCTTGTGAAAACCTAACGTATTTTATCATTTAGCTAGTCATGTTGGCAGTAGAACAAGCTTTCAAATGATGCCCATCTGACCCAGATTGTGATTTATAACGGACTGTTTTTGGAATGTGTAAACAACAGTAATTGTGTGAAGGAGGAGATGCAGGGTTGTGTTCCAAACTAAACAACAACAGTAATTGTGTGAAGGAGGAGATGCAGGGTTGTGTTCCAAACAAAACAACAACAGTAATTGTGTGAAGGAGGAGATGCAGGGTTGTGTTCCAAACAAAACAACAACAGTAATTGTGTGAAGGAGGAGATGCAGGGTTGTGTTCCAAACAAAACAACAACAGTAATTGTGTGAAGGAGGAGATGCAGGGTTGTGTTCCAAACAAAACAACAACAGTAATTGTGTGAAGGAGGAGATGCAGGGTTGTGTTCCAAACAAAACAACAACAGTAATTGTGTGAAGGAGGAGATGCAGGGTTGTGTTCCAAACTAAACAACAACAGTAATTGTGTGAAGGAGGAGATGCAGGGTTGTGTTCCAAACAAAACAACAACAGTAATTGTGTGAAGGAGGAGATGCAGGGTTGTGTTCCAAACAAAACAACAACAGTAATTGTGTGAAGGAGGAGATGCAGGGTTGTGTTCCAAACAAAACAACAAGGAGAGCTAAAAATAGTGCCTTATAGTTGATACTTCTTTGATTTTATAAAATTTTGTTATCAACAAATGCGGCAAAAAGTACAGTAAATGTAAAATGCACATAAATTGGATTCAGTCTTGTGTCAGTCAGGTGAACTGTTGTGTCCTCAACTTTAGTAATTATTTTCCCATCATCTCCAAACCTTTCCCTTTTAATTGCTGCCATGGTTTTGCATATACTTTCCATATTTCTTCTGTAAGAAACATTTAAATTTAGCCCAATCCATAAAGAGTGTAAGGGGTTAACTATTTATCCAGATACTGAGTTTTTTTACATGTTTTCAGCACATGAAAACCAAACATTTAGACCAGTTTGTTTTTCACTACAGACTTTTAAAGGCAATTTACGCTTAAGCAGCTTTTACCATGAATGCGATCTCCGAGAACGTGGGGGAAATGGCCTTTAAAAGGCTATTGTCAACTTTGAAGGAATCCCAATCTCGGTTCTACGCTGCTCGTTAAGTGAATAGATCAGTACAGTATTTGAGCAGATATACAGCAGCACTGGAGTAGTCAGTGTCTTACCTGGGCAGGGCTGGGAGTTGTAGTCCTGGTACTACACTGGGGATCCACTACAGGCACTGGAGTAGTCTGTGTCTTACCTGGGCAGGGCTGGGAGTTTTAGTCCTGGTACTCCACTGGGGATCCACTACAGGCACTGGAGTAGTCTGTGTCTTACCTGGGCAGGGCTGGGAGTTGTAGTCCTGGTACTCCACTGGGGATCCACTACAGTTACAAGATGACATGGCGTTATACCCTGGGTTGTCCTGAACAGAATGAGTCTGTGTTATACCCTGGGTTGTCCTGAACAGAATGAGCCTGTGTTATACCCTGGGTTGTCCTGAACAGAATGAGTCTGTGTTATACCCTGGGTTGTCCTGAACAGAATGAGTCTGTGTTATACCCTGGGTTGTCCTGAACAGAATGAGTCTGTGTTATACCCTGGGTTGTCCTGAACAGAATGAGTATGTGTTATACCCTGGGTTGTCCTGAACAGAATGAGTCTGTGTTATACCCTGGGTTGTCCTGAACAGAATGAGCCTGTGTTATACCCTGGGTTGTCCTGAACAGAATGAGTCTATGTTAGTTACAAGATGACATGGCGTTATACCCTGGGTTGTCCTGAACAGAATGAGTCTGTGTTATACCCTGGGTTGTCCTGAACAGAATGAGCCTGTGTTATACCCTGGGTTGTCCTGAACAGAATGAGTCTGTGTTATACCCTGGGTTGTCCTGAACAGAATGAGTCTGTGTTATACCCTGGGTTGTCCTGAACAGAATGAGTCTGTGTTATACCCTGGGTTGTCCTGAACAGAATGAGTCTGTGTTATACCCTGGGTTGTCCTGAACAGAATGAGTCTATGTTAGTTACAAGATGACATGGCGTTATACCCTGGGTTGTCCTGAACAGAATGAGTCTGTGTTATACCCTGGGTTGTCCTCAACAGAATGAGCCTGTGTTATACCCTGGGTTGTCCTGAACAGAATGAGTCTGTGTTATACCCTGGGTTGTCCTGAACAGAATGAGTCTGTGTTATACCCTGGGTTGTCCTGAACAGAATGAGTCTGTGTTATACCCTGGGTTGTCCTGAACAGAATGAGTCTGTGTTATACCCTGGGTTGTCCTGAACAGAATGAGTCTGTGTTATACCCTGGGTTGTCCTGAACAGAATGAGCCTGTGTTATACCCTGGGTTGTCCTGAACAGAATGAGTCTGTGTTATACCCTGGGTTGTCCTGAACAGAATGAGCCTGTGTTATACCCTGGGTTGTCCTGAACAGAATGAGCCTGTGTTATACCCTGGGTTGTCCTGAACAGAATGAGCCTGTGTTATACCCTGGGTTGTCCTGAACAGAATGAGTCTGTGTTATACCCTGGGTTGTTCTGAACAGAATGAGTCTGTGTTATACCCTGGGTTGTCCTGAACAGAATGAGTCTGTGCTATACCCTGGGTTGTCCTGAACAGAATGAGTCTGTGTTATACCCTGGGTTGTCCTGAACAGAATGAGTCTGTGTTATACCCTGGGTTGTCCTGAACAGAATGAGTCTGTGTTATACCCTGGGTTGTCCTGAACAGAATGAGCCTGTGTTATACCCTGGGTTGTCCTGAACAGAATGAGTCTATGTTAGTTACAAGATGACATGGCGTTATACCCTGGGTTGTCCTGAACAGAATGAGTCTGTGTTATACCCTGGGTTGTCCTGAACAGAATGAGCCTGTGTTATACCCTGGGTTGTCCTGAACAGAATGAGTATGTGTTATACCCTGGGTGTTCCTGAACAGAATGAGTCTGTGTTATACCCTGGGTTGTCCTGAACAGAATGAGCCTGTGTTATACCCTGGGTTGTCCTGAACAGAATGAGTCTATGTTAGTTACAAGATGACATGGCGTTATACCCTGGGTTGTCCTGAACAGAATGAGTCTGTGTTATACCCTGGGTTGTCCTGAACAGAATGAGCCTGTGTTATACCCTGGGTTGTCCTGAACAGAATGAGTCTGTGTTATACCCTGGGTTGTCCTGAACAGAATGAGTCTGTGTTATACCCTGGGTTGTCCTGAACAGAATGAGTCTGTGTTATACCCTGGGTTGTCCTGAACAGAATGAGTCTGTGTTATACCCTGGGTTGTCCTGAACAGAATGAGTCTATGTTAGTTACAAGATGACATGGCGTTATACCCTGGGTTGTCCTGAACAGAATGAGTCTGTGTTATACCCTGGGTTGTCCTGAACAGAATGAGCCTGTGTTATACCCTGGGTTGTCCTGAACAGAATGAGTCTGTGTTATACCCTGGGTTGTCCTGAACAGAATGAGTCTGTGTTATACCCTGGGTTGTCCTGAACAGAATGAGTCTGTGTTATACCCTGGGTTGTCCTGAACAGAATGAGTCTGTGTTATACCCTGGGTTGTCCTGAACAGAATGAGTCTGTGTTATACCCTGGGTTGTCCTGAACAGAATGAGCCTGTGTTATACCCTGGGTTGTCCTGAACAGAATGAGTCTGTGTTATACCCTGGGTTGTCCTGAACAGAATGAGCCTGTGTTATACCCTGGGTTGTCCTGAACAGAATGAGCCTGTGTTATACCCTGGGTTGTCCTGAACAGAATGAGCCTGTGTTATACCCTGGGTTGTCCTGAACAGAATGAGTCTGTGTTATACCCTGGGTTGTTCTGAACAGAATGAGTCTGTGTTATACCCTGGGTTGTCCTGAACAGAATGAGTCTGTGCTATACCCTGGGTTGTCCTGAACAGAATGAGTCTGTGTTATACCCTGGGTTGTCCTGAACAGAATGAGTCTGTGTTATACCCTGGGTTGTCCTGAACAGAATGAGTCTGTGTTATACCCTGGGTTGTCCTGAACAGAATGAGCCTGTGTTATACCCTGGGTTGTCCTGAACAGAATGAGTCTATGTTAGTTACAAGATGACATGGCGTTATACCCTGGGTTGTCCTGAACAGAATGAGTCTGTGTTATACCCTGGGTTGTCCTGAACAGAATGAGCCTGTGTTATACCCTGGGTTGTCCTGAACAGAATGAGGCTGTGTTATACCCTGGGTTGTCCTGAACAGAATGAGTCTGTGTTATACCCTGGGTTGTCCTGAACAGAATGAGTCTGTGTTATACCCTGGGTTGTCCTGAACAGAATGAGCCTGTGTTATACCCTGGGTTGTCCTGAACAGAATGAGTCTGTGTTATACCCTGGGTTGTCCTGAACAGAATGAGCCTGTGTTATACCCTGGGTTGTCCTGAACAGAATGAGCCTGTGTTATACCCTGGGTTGTCCTGAACAGAATGAGCCTGTGTTATACCCTGGGTTGTCCTGAACAGAATGAGTCTGTGTTATACCCTGGGTTGTTCTGAACAGAATGAGTCTGTGTTATACCCTGGGTTGTCCTGAACAGAATGAGTCTGTGCTATACCCTGGGTTGTCCTGAACAGAATGAGTCTGTGTTATACCCTGGGTTGTCCTGAACAGAATGAGCCTGTGTTATACCCTGGGTTGTCCTGAACAGAATGAGTCTGTGTTATACCCTGGGTTGTCCTGAACAGAATGAGTCTGTGTTATACCCTGGGTTGTCCTGAACAGAATGAGTCTGTGTTATACCCTGGGTTGTCCTGAACAGAATGAGTCTGTGTTATACCCTGGGTTGTCCTGAACAGAATGAGTCTATGTTAGTTACAAGATGACATGGCGTTATACCCTGGGTTGTCCTGAACAGAATGAGTCTGTGTTATACCCTGGGTTGTCCTGAACAGAATGAGCCTGTGTTATACCCTGGGTTGTCCTGAACAGAATGAGTCTGTGTTATACCCTGGGTTGTCCTGAACAGAATGAGCCTGTGTTATACCCTGGGTTGTCCTGAACAGAATGAGTCTGTGTTATACCCTGGGTTGTCCTGAACAGAATGAGTCTGTGTTAGTTACAAGATGACATGGCGTTATACCCTGGGTTGTC
This sequence comes from Oncorhynchus clarkii lewisi, assembly GCF_045791955.1. Taxonomy (NCBI): domain Eukaryota; kingdom Metazoa; phylum Chordata; class Actinopteri; order Salmoniformes; family Salmonidae; genus Oncorhynchus; species Oncorhynchus clarkii. The sequence goes on from NC_092153.1 coordinate 3,205,587, forward strand.
CTGAACAGACTGAGTCTGTGTTATACCCTGGGTTGTCCTGAACAGAATGAGTCTGTGTTATACCCTGGGTTGTCCTGAACAGAATGAGTCTGTGTTAGTTACAAGATGACATGGTGTTATACCCTGGGTTGTCCTGAACAGAATGAGTCTGTGTTATACCCTGGGTTGTCCTGAACAGACTGAGTCTGTGTTATACCCTGGGTTGTCCTGAACAGAATGAGTCTGTGTTATACCCTGGGTTGTCCTGAACAGAATGAGTCTGTGTTATACCCTGGGTTGTCCTGAACAGAATGAGTCTGTGTTATACCCTGGGTTGTCCTGAACAGAATGAGTCTGTGTTATACCCTGGGTTGTCCTGAACAGAATGAGTCTGTGTTATACCCTGGGTTGTCCTGAACAGAATGAGTCTGTGTTATACCCTGGGTTGTCCTGAACAGAATGAGTCTGTGTTATACCCTGGGTTGTCCTGAACAGAATGAGTCTGTGTTATACCCTGGGTTGTCCTGAACAGAATGAGTCTGTGTTATACCCTGGGTTGTCCTGAACAGAATGAGTCTGTGTTATACCCTGGGTTGTCCTGAACAGAATGAGTCTGTGTTATACCCTGGGTTGTCCTGAACAGAATGAGTCTGTGTTATACCCTGGGTTGTCCTGAACAGAATGAGTCTGTGTTAGTTACATTGTCAACATGTTCCGTGGTCCACACAGCAGAATACATTCATGACCAGTAGTGGGAAAAGTACCCAACTGTCATACTTGAGTAAAAATATCGATACCTTCAAAGAAAACAAAGTAAAAGTGAAAGTCACCCAGTAAAATACTTCTTGAGTAAAAGTCTTAAATGTACTTAAGTATCAGAAGTAAATGTAATCGCAAAAAATATAAGTCGGAAGTTTACATACACTTAGGTTGGAGTCATTCAAAATCGTTTTCAACCACTCCACAAATTTCTTGTAAACAAACTATAGTTTTGGCAAGTCGGTTAGGACATCTACTTTGTGCATGACACAAGTAACTATTCCAGCAATTGCTTACAGACAGATTATTTCACTTATAATTCATAATTCTGTCTCCTAGAGATGAATGTACTTTGGTGCGAAAAGTGCAAATCAATCCCAGATCAACAGCAAAGGACCTTGTGAAGATGCTGGAGGAAACAGGTACAAAAGTATCTATATCCACAGTAAAACGAGTCCTATATCGACATAACCCGAAAGGCTGCTCAGCAAGGAAGAAGCCACTGCTCCAAAACCGCCATAAAAAAGCCAGACTACGGTTTGCAACTGCACATTGGGACAAAGATCAAACTTTTTGGAGAAATGTCCTCTGGTCTGATGAAACAAAAATAGAACTGTTTGGCCATAATAACCGTCGTTATGTTTGGAGGAAAAAGGGGGAGGCTTGCAAGCCAAAGAACACCATCCCAACTGTGAAGCACAGGGGTGGCAGCATCATGTTGTGGGGGTACACAAAATAGATGGCATCATGAGGGAAGAAAATTATGTGGATATATTGAAGCAACATCTCAAGACATCAGTCAGGAAGTTAAAGCTTGGTTGCAAATGGGTCTTCCAAATTGACAATGACCCCAAGCATACTTCCAAAGTTATGGCTTAAGGACAACAAAGTCAAGGTATTGGAGTGGCCATCACAAAGCCCTGACCTCAAGCCTATAGAAAATTTGTGGGCAGAACTGAAAAAGAGTGTGCGAGCAAGGAGGCCTACAAACCTGACTCAGTTACACCAGCAGGAGGAATGGGCAAAATTCACCCAACTTATTGTGGGAAGCTTGTGGAAGGCTACCCATGATGAAAGAAATAAAAGCTGAAATAAATAATTCTCTCTACTATTATTCTGACATTTCACATTCTTAAAATAAAGTGGTGATCCTAACTGACCTAAGACAGGGATTTTTACTAGTATTAAATGTCAGGAATTGTGAAAATCTGAGTTTAAATGTATTTGGCTAAGGTCTATGTAAACTTCCGACTTCAACTGTAGGTATCAAAAGTACAAGTATAAATCATTTCAAATTCCTAATATTAAGCAAACCTGACGGCACGATTTTCTTGTTTTTTTACATTTACAGATAGCCAGGGGCACACTTCAACACTCAGACATAATTTACAAACTAAGCATGTGTGTTTAGTGAGTCTGCCAGATCAGAGGCAGTAGGGATGACCAGGGATGTTCTCTTGAGAAGTGCATGAATTAGACCATTTTCCTGTCCTGCAAAGCATTCAAAATGTAACAAGTAATTTTGGGTGCTAAGGAAAATGTATGGAGTAAAAAGTACATTATTTTCTCTAGGAATGTATTGGAGTAAAATTAATAGTTGTCAAATATATAAATAGTAAAGTACAGATATCCCAAAAAACGACTTAAGTAGTATTTGAAAGTATTTTTACTTCAGTACTTTAACACCCCTGTTCATGACTCCATTCTATGCTCACCAAAATGATGACCTGCTTCTCTGAATTGCCTTGTGAAAACCTAACGTATTTTATCATTTAGCTAGTCATGTTGGCAGTAGAACAAGCTTTCAAATGATGCCCATCTGACCCAGATTGTGATTTATAACGGACTGTTTTTGGAATGTGTAAACAACAGTAATTGTGTGAAGGAGGAGATGCAGGGTTGTGTTCCAAACTAAACAACAACAGTAATTGTGTGAAGGAGGAGATGCAGGGTTGTGTTCCAAACAAAACAACAACAGTAATTGTGTGAAGGAGGGGATGCAGGGTTGTGTTCCAAACAAAACAACAACAGTAATTGTGTGAAGGAGGAGATGCAGGGTTGTGTTCCAAACAAAACAACAACAGTAATTGTGTGAAGGAGGAGATGCAGGGTTGTGTTCCAAACAAAACAACAACAGTAATTGTGTGAAGGAGGAGATGCAGGGTTGTGTTCCAAACAAAACAACAACAGTAATTGTGTGAAGGAGGAGATGCAGGGTTGTGTTCCAAACAAAACAACAACAGTAATTGTGTGAAGGAGGAGATGCAGGGTTGTGTTCCAAACAAAACAACAACAGTAATTGTGTGAAGGAGGAGATGCAGGGTTGTGTTCCAAACTAAACAACAACAGTAATTGTGTGAAGGAGGAGATGCAGGGTTGTGTTCCAAACAAAACAACAACAGTAATTGTGTGAAGGAGGAGATGCAGGGTTGTGTTCCAAACAAAACAACAACAGTAATTGTGTGAAGGAGGAGATGCAGGGTTGTGTTCCAAACAAAACAACAACAGTAATTGTGTGAAGGAGGAGATGCAGGGTTGTGTTCCAAACAAAACAACAACAGTAATTGTGTGAAGGAGGAGATGCAGGGTTGTGTTCCAAACAAAACAACAACAGTAATTGTGTGAAGGAGGAGATGCAGGGTTGTGTTCCAAACAAAACAACAACAGTAATTGTGTGAAGGCGGGGATGCAGGGTTGTGTTCCAAACAAAACAACAACAGTAATTGTGTGAAGGAGGAGATGCAGGGTTGTGTTCCAAACAAAACAACAACAGTAATTGTGTGAAGGAGGAGATGCAGGGTTGTGTTCCAAACAAAACAACAACAGTAATTGTGTGAAGGCGGGGATGCAGGGTTGTGTTCCAAACAAAACAACAACAGTAATTGTGTGAAGGCGGGGATGCAGGGTTGTGTTCCAAACAAAACAACAACAGTAATTGTGTGAAGGCGGGGATGCAGGGTTGTGTTCCAAACAAAACAACAACAGTAATTGTGTGAAGGCGGGGATGCAGGGTTGTGTTCCAAACAAAACAACAACAGTAATTGTGTGAAGGCGGGGATGCAGGGTTGTGTTCCAAACAAAACAACAACAGTAATTGTGTGAAGGCGGGGATGCAGGGTTGTGTTCCAAACAAAACAACAACAGTAATTGTGTGAAGGAGGGGATGCAGGGTTGTGTTCCAAACAAAACAACAACAGTAATTGTGTGAAGGCGGGGATGCAGGGTTGTGTTCCAAACAAAACAACAACAGTAATTGTGTGAAGGAGGGGATGCAGGGTTGTGTTCCAAACAAAACAACAACAGTAATTGTGTGAAGGCGGGGATGCAGGGTTGTGTTCCAAACAAAACAACAAGGAGAGCTAAAAATAGTGCCTTATAGTTGATACTTCTTTGATTTTTTAAAATGTTGTTATCAACAAATGCGGCAAAAAGTACAGTAAATGTAAAATGCACATAAATTGGATTCAGTCTTGTGTCAGTCAGGTGAACTGTTGTGTCCTCAACTTTAGTAATCATTTTCCCATCATCTCCAAACCTTTCCCTTTTAATTGCTGCCATGGTTTTGCATATACTTTCCATATTTCTTCTGTAAGAAACATTTAAATTTAGCCCAATCCATAAAGAGTGTAAGGGGTTAACTATTTATCCAGATACTGAGTTTTTTTACATGTTTTCAGCACATGAAAACCAAACATTTTATTCATGTTTATTAGACCAGTTTGTTTTTCACTACAGACTTTTAAAGGCAATTCACGCTTAAGCAGCTTTTACCATGAATGCGATCTCCGAGAACGTGGGGGAAATGGCCTTTAAAAGGCTATTGTCAACTTTGAAGGAATCCCAATCTCGGTTCTACGCTGCTCGTTAAGTGAATAGATCAGTACAGTATTTGAGCAGATATACAGCAGCACTGGAGTAGTCAGTGTCTTACCTGGGCAGGGCTGGGAGTTGTAGTCCTGGTACTACACTGGGGATCCACTACAGGCACTGGAGTAGTCTGTGTCTTACCTGGGCAGGGCTGGGAGTTGTAGTCCTGGTACTCCACTGGGGATCCACTACAGGCACTGGAGTAGTCTGTGTCTTACCTGGGCAGGGCTGGGAGTTGTAGTCCTGGTACTCCACTGGGGATCCACTACAGGCACTGGAGTAGTCAGTGTCTTACCTGGGCAGGGCTGGGAGTTGCAGTCCTGGTACTCCACTGGGGATCCACTACAGGCACTGGAGTAGTCAGTGTCTTACCTGGGCAGGGCTGGGAGTTGCAGTCCTGGTACTCCACTGGGGATCCACTACAGGCACTGGAGTAGTCTGTGTCTTACCTGGGCAGGGCTGGGAGTTGTAGTCCTGGTACTCCACTGGGGATCCACTACAGGCACTGGAGTAGTCAGTGTCTTACCTGGGCAGGGCTGGGAGTTGCAGTCCTGGTACTCCACTGGGGATCCACTACAGGCACTGGAGTAGTCAGTGTCTTACCTGGGCAGGGCTGGGAGTTGCAGTCCTGGTACTCCACTGGGGATCCACTACAGGCACTGGAGTAGTCTGTGTCTTACCTGGGCAGGGCTGGGAGTTGCAGTCCTGGTACTCCACTGGGGATCCACTACAGGCACTGGAGTAGTCAGTGTCTTACCTGGGCAGGGCTGGGAGTTGCAGTCCTGGTACTCCACTGGGGATCCACTACAGGCACTGGGGCTGCTCTTGCCCTCGGCTGAGGCACAGGTGCGCTTGCGCGTGCGGAAGACTTTGGAACACTCCTGGGAGCAGGTCGACCATGTCTCCCACGGCGACCACCTGGTGCCACCTGGTTGTCGGAGC